>NC_092862.1:121940754-122005186 GCF_032062135.1 Pyxicephalus adspersus | reverse complement strand
ACTACAATAAGCATATAACTTTTAATATAACTCGTAATGTGTATCCTGGCAGTTTGTCAGCATTTCAGTTGACGTTACCAAACTTACATTATACTCCTACAAATGTATTGGGGTTTTATCACTAGCATGTTACTATCATTGCCAATAGGGGGATCTCAGGTTACAGAACTACTTCCCACAATTTAAAATAACATGGTAGCATGGAGATGGCAGAGCGAGAAGTGTGCCCATTGGTAACTGGTTGTCAGAGAGCATCTCTTGCTGACTTATATTAGGCTCTTAGGGTTAAGGGAGAGGTGAGTGAAGTGGCCCTTGATCAGGGAAAATAACTGGTATTTGCAATCAATTTTAAACCCTTATATTGATGCATTGACAGCCGCCAGTTATAAAAGATTTAAATTAGAGTTGATGTTTTTATTTAAAAAAAATATAAAAGCAATTGTTACAAAATGCCCATATGTAACAATACAATTATTTAAGTATTGAACATAAGGATATATGTATTTCTACAATAAAATTAAAATACAATTGTGACCAAAAACCATGGTTTCATTTTAAAAGGACATTATGTTTTTGTTTTTTTCATCTGTTCTTTATCATAGTATTCTTGATTCAAACAAAAATAAACTTGATAGAAATTATGCATTTTGCACATTTTGTAAATTATGGATAACCAAAGTAATTTTTTTACTCTGATCGGAAGAAACTGTGTGAGGTTAGATAATTAAGGAGCAGATACTTTCAGACTTCACATGACTTTTGACCTCCATATCCAAACTATAGTTAACCAATTCTCTTTATGGATTAGAATTGATATTCTTGTATAAGCCTGCACTTTGTAGTACACTTTAAAATACCTGAAAGCATTTTAAAAAAAATACTCCTAAAGATCAAGATAGGGAAATGCTTCTGTTTACAGAATAAAGAGCTATAATAAATAAATATGCTAATTGGTGTTGGACTGGCCCACTGGAGAACCAGGAAAAAAATGCAGTGGGCTCCAATATTATGACCCCAAAATGTGGCTCAAGTGAGTCCCTGGACACTGACTGCCTTACCAAAATGTGCCACTATGCCAGTAAAGCTTTACGATCTTGAAGCCTTCCTCTGTTGGGTCTTCACAAGGTCTTCCATCTTCCCACTTCCTCTGTTGGGTCCCAGGTCTCCAGTGTGACCCTTCCAACACCATTAGGGCAGTGATTTCATCCCTAGCTTTAACCGGAGAAAGGAATACCAGATAAGGTCCAATTGTATGCTTAACATTAAACTTCTAAACAATTTGCACCTGTAAGTGTTATCTCTACTGAAATTGTTACTTTCAGGATACAATAACTGTTTATGATAAATAATCCAGGAATTTTTACAGCAACCCATAAAAGTTAAAAGACAACTCATATTGCATTGCTTGCACTAATAAAAGTAAGACTCAGGTTTCTGATTGTTTTCTTTTAACATAATATAAAATAGTACTTTCTTTTTTTTACTTATAAACTCATCAGAAATAATTTTTTATAAATAAACTTCACACAACAAGAAAGAAAGTGACTGTTCTGCCCAATCTGTCTATCTGATTGATTTTATGTCCAGTTTTTATAGCACTCTTCTCTACATACTGTTTTTGTCTTTTTTAGTTTTTTCTTTATAAACCCACTTTAATCTTCACCTACTTTCAACTTTACACTGCTTTTTCAGATACAGTATTGGATTTCAGACTTCCTGATGTAAAGGTTTTTTTTTTTCTTGCATTTCATTTGAAACACACTCTATGTAGATAATACCAGGCCACCAATGCTTACATTTGGTCCAAAGCAAATTATATAAATGATGTTTTATGTGACATGAAAATGGTGCTGGCAGGGCAAATGAAAACCCAAAAAATTCAGATACTTGCATTTATGTGCATCAGTTTGCTGTGGTCATTATGAGCCTGATCTATTAAAGCTCTACAATGCTGGAGAGGATACACTTTCAACAGTGAAGCTGGGTGATCCAGCAAACCTGGAATGGATCTGGTCCAGGATTCAAAACGTTTGGTAGCAAATGACTTTGAATAAATCCATTCCAGATTTGCTGGATCACCCAGCTTCACTGATGAAAGTATATTCTCTCCAGCCTTGGAAAACTTTAATAAATCAGGCCATATGTGAGAGGCCCTCATGCTCTCTGTTGGGGAGGGGACCCAGGACTGAGGAAGAGTCTGACTTTGTACCCTTCCCCACTCTGACAGTAGCTCCTTCCAGGGCTGCCGCAGTAGCTGCTATACCCCATAAAGAGCAGCGGAGAGGTGAAGTTGCCTCTTTTGGCATAAGGCCTTCCTCTTTATTGCAACTTCCCCCCCGTCAGTTACCCCTCTTTTATTAATAGGGCCTCTGGCACATGACATAGGAAACCCCTAAGAAGCAGAACAGAGGTGAGTGACAGTGTGCAGCTGCACAGAAAAAAGACCAAAATCTATAAGTAATATATTTGTATGCACCACTATGCTATTTGCATGTGTGGCCTAGTAGGCGGATTACTTGGCCACTAAGGTCACCACAGTGGAAAAGATTAGGTCTTTAAAAGTTTTGCTGTGGAGTCCATTGATTTCTAGTTAAGACCCTGCATAGCACGCAGGACCCATTACAACCAGAAACTAGAAGGTGCATTGAGTAGGTTCATGCTCCTTTGTAGTAACAATCCTTCATACTAGAATTTAGCACAAGGCTTGAAAGGGCAAATGGGGTAAAATGAAACAAATTTCACATTACCAGAACAAGGAATTTGCTGGAAATCTTTCCCCAATGCAATGCCACTTAATAATCAGTCACAAGGAAAAATAATACATTTACAGCATTTAATTAACTCAGCGGGAATCCAATTACAGCCCACTAATTATGGAGTCAATAATACTTATTCTTACTGTCTTTGTTAAGAATCTTAAAGACGCATCACTTCCAACATCTAATATAAGGCTACAAGTCTTAATAGGTAGCATAGTAAAAGATTACAGCTTTCATTTCCAAAAATATTTCTTCATTTTGCACATGTTTTATTGCATTAGTTAGTGAAAAGTTAATCATAGGAAAAATCTAGAATATTCTCCTGTTTACGTAGTTCTAAAAGTGTGTGAAAAAATCGTCCATGACTTAAGTAGGTTCTGGTGATCCAAGCAACTGTCATCTTGGACGGTTCCTAACCACAAAGGTCAAGGCAATATTGGCAAATCACAGCCCAGGCACACAAGGGAAAGGAGAGATGGTAAACTATGTTTGCACTATAGTGAGCTTCCCAATATCCCCTGCACATGTTTTATATTTTATTTTCTGAATTCAGTCTAGGTACTGGCCCATGATTGCAATTGTGCTGCTGTTCTAAATGTAGCAGATCTGGGTTTCCCAACCAGGAATCCTCCAGAGTTTGCTAAGGATTCCATGAGCAATCAGCAGTTTGTGCCCCAGGTCAGTTTAACAGATACTAATGATCTTGTTGGCTGTCTGTAGGACCGGCAAGACTGTTGACTGTTAAAACAGTAACTCAACTCTGTAGTATATATATATATATATATATATATATATATATATATATATATATATATATTCTCCCATGCACTTACCTAACAGTTGAAATGTTTTTGGCTTTTTCTACAAAAGGAAATTGCAAAACTCAGAGGAAATATGTAAACATATAAAAGTAACAAATATATTCTTTTTATAAAAGCAATCCTGCTACAGCACTAAGTAAAACTAGTGGATGAAAAAATAAAAATAAAAGAAAATAAGGATATAAGAAAATGACTAGCCATTGTAATAGCAGTGGAAGCTACAGTAGCTAATTTTTAGTAAAACTGGAATGTAGTAGTAGTTGTTGTCTTACAACAGAAGAAGTTCAATGTGTGTGTGAGTTATATGTAGTAGAGGCATGTAAATGTAGATAGTGTACAGTAGATAGTTAATATAAGTGATATATGTGATACATATATGTGTGTGGTATAGTTTATATATGTATCTGTAGTGTTATATATACCGTATATATTTAAAAATTTCCCAGGTATTTTGTTCCTTGTAATTATTAACAGTAATAATCATTTTGTCCCTGGTAACTTTTTTTGTGCACGTGCACACACATTGGCCCTGATTTAGGAAAGCTCTCCAAGGTTGGAGAGAATACACTTTCATCAGTGAAGCTGAGTGATCCAGCAAACCTGGAATGGATCTGGTCCAGGATTCAAAACATTTGCTAGCAAATAGCAAATGATTTTTAAAAATCCATTCCAAGGTTTCTGGATCACCCAGTTCACTTCAGAAAATGTATTCTCCCCAGCCTTGGAGAGCTTTCATAAATCAGGGCCAGTGTGTTCTCAAATGTGTGTTTCAAACTGGGTTGCAATAAGCATAACATTATTCTTTAACTGGCCCCCAATATGTTTTAACAGGCCAAAATGATTTCCTTACATCTAGCGCACCGCATCTAAGTAACACATTTATAGTGAACATTGGGGTGTGTGGCAGGAATGGTGAGACTTTCTGATTATTCCTCTGGGGAGCCACCTAAGAGTTTATCTTTTTAGCAAGTCAAATACAAAAACATGGAATACTGAATACACGTGTTGTGGATGTTCAGGTAAACTCTCTAGTCTGTGCCTTTTTAAACATCTTATGTCCTCCTTCCCACACTAGGTTGGGGTGAGAGTGATCTGAAAAGAAGAAAGTTATGGCTGCTGTGCCCTGATGGGTCATGAGAAAGAAAACAGCTAGTAATATACAAAATATATTCTAATACTAACAATTACAAAGTTTTTTTTTCATATTATAATATAACAAGGAGGTTTGGCCAAAATGAGCTAGCAATAATAATGTAACGAGTTGATTGGTTGAGTTCAGTGTATAATTGTTAACTTCAAATATCATAGAATTGAGTGTTGCCGCTGACATTTTCTGAATACATATAAAGAAATGCCAGCTTCTCCCTGCCTGACTCTTCCCAGTTGGATTATATGGAAATGGGCACTCCATGGGGTAAACCGAGTCATGTGATCTTGCTGATGGAACTGTTGCTGTTTTGGACCATTGTTCACATCTAAAAAAAGATAAGTACTAACTTTTAATTAAGTACTGCCTGTGTGTTTTGTGTCGTTCTTTAACCTTTCATGACACTTGTAGTCCCACAAATACTTCCACCTTGTTACAGGGTGCCATTGAAAATAAATTGCTATGCGTCTCAACCTGCATATGTGCCACATGGTACTCCAAGTTAAGTGTAGTATAGTATAGATGAAAACCCGTGAAAGGTCTAGATATAATTTGTACTATAGTAAAATGAATTTATTTGTGGTTTGTGATCAAGTGATGATAGTTAGGTTAACATTTTTAATAGCACATCCTAGACCCTGGTACATGCGATTATATTACTTGTGATTAGTCAGCATATCAGAAATAGCTGACAAGAGTATGAAGTAGATTTTAAAATAAGAGCAGCAGCAATGGAAAATAAGTTTATTTGGTTGATAGTAAAGAAAAACAGACCTTTTCATTTCTGTTTCAGCTGAAATGTTAAATGACACACTATAGCATCTTATACTGTAGCAGAGCATCTTCAATCAGTGACTGGTTAGATGTAGATTTCCTTGGCATAATTTTTCGATGAGGTAATGAAGTTGGACACATTTTTCTAGGTAGTGCCCTGCAGAATGATGTCAGACACATTTTTTTATACTTCAGAAAATTGATGAAGAGAGGTTTTTTGCAAATGGATTGGCTGGTATCCTCCAGAACATTTGGAATGTGATCATCATAATGGAAGGACTTTAAAATGATTTAACATGTAGTGTCTCTATGAAGTTTTCTATCCAGTTGGCATCCACAAAGGCATATATAAAACAAAGATGCAAAATGAAGTTGGAGTCAAATTTGGAGTTTAGTTTTTCTTGTTTAATGTTATTCTTTCCCTTCCTTCAGGACCACTATGTGACAGCGCTGGGTCATTGAGGAGACAGAACTATCACATGGGAGAGCGTGAATCTCATGCTTGCCCATATGTGGAAATGTGATTGGACTTTCATGTTCTTCTTTTTTAGGTATAGGCAACTGGTAAGAGGGGCAGAAAAGTCTGTTTATAGACAAGCAAGTATTAGAAGACCTATAAAGAGACACTAACAGTGCTCATGCAGAATTCGTCTTCCAGACCTGGGTTCCATCACTGGGGGAATATGTTCCACCATATCCAAAAGCACCAGGTACTTATGTATACATTCCTATAATAAATACCCAAGACAGAGCCCAATATTTATAATACCTAGATTGAGTGATCCGGCCTTTCTAATAAAAAAGAAAGACCAGATCATCTTGTCTGGCCATTGCAGCATCCCTTGTGGGTTATTTTTTTTAAATAAAGAGATTACAAGGAACTTGATAGCAACAAATGTATATGAATGTTTTCCTGAGATTTCACAATATACAGTAAAAAAATTTAATATTAGTTCCTTTTCATGCCAAAAACAAACAGTTCCTTAGGTCTCTTTTTGAACTGCGGTTAGCTGCTCCTGAGCACGTAGCAAACTACTGCTACTTGTGAACACATTGCACATGTGCTTGCAGTGGCCATGTGGTTCTTCCTCCAGCGAAGCAAAAGCAATTGCACGGTCAAAAACAACATGCGGCTTTAAGGAACTGTGCCACAACCCCACTTCAATGCAAATGCAACCACATGCCATCATATGCACAAAAACTCCAATTCTTTTTAAATTCAGTTGAATGGGAGCAGTTGGCAGGTAATTGCTAAAGTTAACTGAACATCTGAAATTAGCATAAAGCCGCATACACACGTGCAATTATCGTCGTTGGAAAGGATCTTTCACGCTCCTTTCCAAAGACTAAGGACTGCACGATGCATAAACATGTGCTGTACATACAGCCCCGTTCTGCTCTATGGAGAGGAAAGGGGAGAGCATCGGAGCGGCACCCCACTGTGTGCTTTCCACCTTCCCTTGCATTAGGATCGTTCGTCATCCATCGTCCGTGGATCCGCGAGGACGGTCATTCAGATGATGGAGGACGAGCGCTGTACACATGCCAGATTCTCATCTGATATCGGCCCTGAGCCAATTATCGGGCAAGAACCATTGGACGTGTGTACGTAGCTTTAGCTTCTGTGTACTTTACTTACCTGGCTGAGATGATTACATCTCTCCAGCCTCATAAATCAGGCTGTGCTGTATAATTTTGCAGCAAGATAAAAGGTGAGAGGCCATGGCAGGGGCTGAGCTGTTTCAGACATTTGTGAACATAACTAAAAAAAACGGTACAAGATTTACATAACTGCATCATCAATGGGTCTAGGAAGTAGTTGATGACTCTGGATGATGTGTAAACAAAGTTACTTCTGTCCTACTGAAAAGACAGCAGGTAAAGGCTTGGTCACAGTAATACTAGTTACTAGTCTAGGGAAGGTAAATATTATCTCGAGGTGTTACACCCACACACTAACATGAAAAATGTAGCTGGTGCTAGGTCCACTTTAAAGAGGGATATGGAACAGAAACAACATAACACATCCCTAAGTTGCCAACATGATGGTAAAGATGTATTGATGGTTCCTGGTCTCCGTTGGCCAACACCCACAGTATCGTCATGTCAGGGTTTACAGCTGATTATGTTTTAACAGATGCCTAAATACTGTGGCTCTATGTGGGCAAGGACATATTGCCATAGGTCATCAAACTCAGTCGGCAGATTGGGAAGGACACCTTGTCCTTCAATTGTTAAATATCATTTAACCCATCTACAATTTCCTCTCTGTTGTCCTGTACTACAAAGAATTATCTGGTCTCCAGTACATGTAGGAGAATGAAAAATTTCACTAAGAAAAGAAAGTGCATTTCAAAGTGCCTATATATAGTACACTGTCACCTCCACTCCATGTCCGTAACAGCAAATTGTTATTAAAAGAGACAACTGAGTGCATGCACTATAGACGGCTTAGGATGTAGAAAGAGAAGAAAGATTCAGAACTGAAAAGGAATATTCCCTAAAGTTTGAAGACAAAGTAAATGTTTAAATGTAACTGTTCTGTTGTAAGCTGTACTTCCATTCATAGGAACTTATCTTGGGACAGACTAGTAAAATGTATTAATTAGATAAAGTAAGATAAGGTAAGTTTTTGGGTCGATCAATGATTAGATAAAATATTTTTTGGGCAAGCAAATGTAGAGAAATGAATTGGAAACTGGGCATTGGTAAAAAGAACCCTAGTCAAATGCAAAACGAAATGGCAAAAATGGCAGCTTTGATAGTGACATTAAAATGTACTTGTTCGATGGACTCCCTGAAGTTGTAGATTGTATTTTGAAACCAGCATAGTTTACAGGAACTTGGTCAAACCAGAGTTGTTAAAACAATTAATTTTTGGCTTTCTGTATCAACAGCCACAAGTAAAGGTTGCAAGGAATATTATAGCCTATGCATAGCTCTCCTTTTGTTTTTTTAGTTCCCCTTGGCCTGTCTATTTTGTACTATCCATTCTGAACTATCTGTTTTAGGACAGCAGCTTTAAAGCATCACCAACCTTTGAAGGGCCTGCATTTAGTGCCTTCCACAAGCTGGGTCCCCTTAGCAGTATGTAAATGATGTGCCAGACTTCACTTTGGTGGGAAGGAGGGACATCCCTAAAAGAGAGGCAGAAGTGGGTGCTGGAAGAGCAGTCAGTTATTACTGTTATCAGGAGCTGCAAACAAGGGCTACAGTACACTTTGTCCAAACTCTTTGCATTGTAACCCAATCCCCACCATATAATCTAGTGGAGGTTTCCTAGCCTGGGTTGCCTTAGAGTGGGATTAGTGACACAATCCCTCTCGAGTTCCTCGAAGAGCGTACACTGTGTTTGCTGATAGATAGGTTCACTCTTCAAAAAACATTTACTGCAACTCCTCCCATTATTTGCACCAAATTCTTGGCATTTTCACAAGACCATGCCTAATGGCTATACCTACCTAGCTTCCATGAAAATAGCAAATGGTGATTCTGATATAAAAGACTTTGCTTGGGCACAGTCTACTTGTGAATGATCACCCCATCACTTGTTCTTCCAAAGGAAACTCTAAATGAACTATATTATGTCTGGGAAATGGGTTGGTGCACTTTGCCCAGGCATATGCCACTATTATTACCTTTTCAAAAAAAAATCTGTGTAAAGGGCCTAGATTGGGTGGACCCAGAATGCTATAAATTGTATAAAAATGACCAATAGGGCATATTAGCAGTGAGAAAGCTAAACATTTTCTATTCTTTTAAAAATTTTATTAGAAATTATGGCTTTTACTAATGCCCACAGAAAGCAAAAACCCTTATGCACAATTGCTGTCGCTTGCACAACCTTTTTTTCCTTGGCCAATTACTGGGCATACACAGAAGCTGCATAAGTGAATGAGAACCGTGGCTCTTACTATCAGTGCTGGTAAACTTAGTTGGGACTAAATAGGGCTGTTTCTAAATATTTACAGCAACAGGGGAAGTGGTGGGAGGGGGCACCAAATGTGATAAGTTTTTATTTTACAACTAATATAAAAATAATATTTTCTAAGTTTTCTTACATGGCCAAAAATCATGTATACTTATGGAAATATATACTGTATTTATTACAAAATGCCAATCATAGCCACATGACGGAATTCAACACAACTTGTGGCAAGATGCTTCTCTATATAACCACAAAATCATCATGAAACATAAATCTATAAAACAAATATGGATTTTGTTTTTCCATGTAGTATGTTCCTATTAGAGTCCCATGTTTTTAGAAGTATAGTACAGAAGATGCAAATGCATTAATAGGCTATTCTCTGAAATGTGTATTTCTTTTTTATTGCTTTTCTGGAGCGTTGATCCTCATTCTCTCTCCTAGGGGTCTATTCATGAATCAGTGAATCTGACATTCACCCAGTACTTAATAATAGTGAATTTTCCTGCTATATGTGTTTTCAATGGCAGTGGTTGTTTCCCCACCAGCAAATGTTGGATGAATGCTGTTAAAAGACCCCCTAGTGTTTTTCTGATTTTAATATGCCCAATATAAGAAGAGTTAGTACAAAATGTTACTATTGCTGCTGATATAGTTGATGTTTTAGAGGTGTAAAATGCTTGTATTTGATGCATAATTCAGCAAACATGAAGACAAGAAAACAATGACCATAACTTCCTACTGCAGACTGGTAAGATTTATGTTTATGCAGACAACGGATCTGAAATGGATTTTTTAATCCAAGACTGAGTAATCCTTTTAAAGAAGGCGTGCCTGTCCGGGTTTAGGCTATAATAATCCTCAAAATACAGTCATACCAGGTGAAGATGGACGATGACTCCAGTTCTTGGAAGTTGTTTGCACATGTGATTGTTGTACGCTGCTATCCACGGCGGTCCAGTAGGTAACACCCATCTTAGATACTTTCATAAATTTCCAACCTGAGAGCCATCAATTCAATCATTGCTGTGCCTAACACTTCAACAAAAGCCTACCCATACTGAACTGTTAAAGCCCAAGTCCAGGCTTCTTTTTTCCAACCCTTAGTAGACCCCCTTCCCCCTTAAGCCCATTTTCCCCTCCTTTACCCCCAGAAGTATGTGTTGGTTCATCCACAGAAAGGTTCACAGAGTGCACTGGGTCCTTTTTGCCATCTGTCTTCACCAGAGGTGATTGAGATGATTCAGGTCTGATGTAATGACCGTTCTCTGTATCAGCACACTGAGGGGCTGATTTCCAATAAAGATCAAATCTACTTCTCCTTGGCACACACTTCTACACACACCACAGCTCATCCCATTCATAAATTTTGAGCCGTGTTGAAGATCTCAATAATTGGAGGTTATACAACTTTTTACAGATGACATAGCCAGGCTCTACTCACCACAAAACATTGTTTAGTCTCTTGCTCTCCGTTGGCTTCAGAGCTGCAACTCTGGCCAAGTGCACAGCATTTTGTAAAACACATCACTGTCAGTGGCAGTGACGAACATGATACCCTGTACTCCTTTCTCAAGTTTCTGGGTTGAGTGATATTAGGACAACAGTGGACATCTTGTGGCAAAAAAGAGGTACTGCTGAGGCCAACTTTGGATTGAGGTGGGTATTGCTGCAGAGGAGCTTTATTTTAAACCTTAAGGGGAAATTGGAAATTAAAATAATCTAGTTTTTAAAACAATACTAATATTGTTAGGTGGATATAAGGAGTATCCAAACCCCAGAAAAAGCTTTATATTCTCCCTACGGTTGGTTATGTTGTTTCCTAGAAAGGGGGAGGTGTGGCTAGCCTGAACTTTGATTCTTCCAATTAGTAGAGATCCCATGACAAAATGCCAAAATCCTTTTATTACTCTTCATTTATCCTTCCATAGCAGACCTTTACCCTTGACAAAGGTCAACATTTGAGAATTAGCTTTCTTTAATATGAATACCACCATGCTGGTGAAAGTTTGATCTGTAAATGTCAGGCTGGGCACCACATTTCAAAACTGATTGCTCTGTGCTTCCATAAACCAAGTGTAATATTCCGGTGATATTCCTATGTACCCTCATGTGTCAGCTTAGAATCACTTAAAGACAACTGCTTCATTCAATGTGAAATCGCCTCTCAGCCTTTTGGCTCTCACAAGTTTTTGGTAGAAGGGTTAAAGCACCTGGCCGCTTGTTTCTTCTCTCTGGGACACTGCTGGTGGGGTCCTGGGTCTGCACAGCTGCTATGTTGAGGTGATTCCTCTCCCTGATGAATATTTTATTTGATACTATTGGATGTTAATGGCAATAGGGTAAGAGGGGCTGAAACATCCAGATGTGCAGTAACAGAAATCAGGGATTATGGCTTTTGGAGGATCTTAAATATATATTTAGCCATAGTTAGCCTTGACCCAGCTAATTAGACTCTACCTATAAACTTATTCTGTTTTTGGGTAGAGAATCCTTTTATTTTAATACATTCAATTTAGACTTTATTCTGTGTTTTGCTCTTGCTATTGTATTCCCCTTACTGTTATTATAGCTATATTTAGCAATTTATATGCACATGTATGTTACACAAGATTTATGCATCACTTCTGTTACCACTTTCAGCTTTGTATTTCTGATTTTCCAATATTTTTTTGCGTTTATTCTTATTTTTTAAGATGTATGTTAACTATCCTGAAAGCATGATAAGGAAACTTTGAAATTGAATGAAAGAATGAGCTATCTGCATTTCTCTGTACCTGGATAGGTCAGATAATTATACAATATGGCAAAATGAATTTTCTATGACACTGTCATTTTAGGTTTCTCAACCCGAGGTCCTCTAGAGGGGTTCCTTGAGCAATGAGCAGTTTTTGGCTCTTAGGTAAGCAATGTAAGAGGCATTCTTCCTACTGACCACCACACTAATATACTGTGAGTTTTGGATATAGCAATTACCATTTGGGAACATCAATTTAACTGAACCATTTTATAGTAGTTATAGTAGGGAATCTGTGAAGACCAGAAAGTTATTTCAATGGGTTTCCCCATGTTAAAAAGGTTGAGAAACACTGATCTAGACACATACATGAGGACCTTTGCTGCCAGTTAGTCCAGCCTACTCCACCATTCGGCTTTGCTTGGGTTGCAATGTACAAAATTTGAGTTCCCAGTGACATTTTTAGGCAAAATGTATGACCTCTGGACACTTGCAGGCTTATGAATAGGGAGATGAAGGGGTTATAAGGAGTTCTTAGACAAGATTCATAAAGGATTTCTCTTTGCATTGCTTTTGCTGTTCTTCTTTTGTCTTGTAGCAGTTACTCAGCTGTCTCGTACATTCATCACACAAGAGTGTTTGAACCAGGAAGGTGGGAGTTAAGAACTGAAGCTCACCCACAACATTACAAGCAGGTTTTATACTTTGGCACAATTCATTCATCTGTTACATCAACACTGGAGAAAACATCAAACACTCACTAACTTTTTCCCCACACTGATTTTATTTTTCTTTTATCTGTGTTTGAATAAACAGCCGATAGCTGACAAAAGCTACCGGGTAACTTTCAGCAGACAACTCCAAGCAAGAAGAGCAGGAATCACGCAATAGGCAGATCTGCTTATAAGTGTACAATAGGGCATAATATTATAATTCACTCACACAGTCACCGGCTTAAAGTCAACCCATGAAGGACAAAGCAACAGATTTGATTTATTGTTTGTGCGCCACCAGCTGTACATACTCACCTTCACTTTACTTCCTTACCGCTTCACCATGACCTGGAGCTTATACAGGTTATCTCCCGGTACCCATGTGCCAGTGCTTGAAGCACCAGGGTTGCCATGTAGAAAGGAGGGAAGTGGCTTTCATGCTTCTGGTGGCAAAATAGAACATATAATTATATGACTAGCACTGAAAGAACTTCAAAGCAGCATTTTCTCCGGGAAAACCTGATATTTCACTACATGTTTATTAATTATTATTTGTACATTTCTTAGAAATGTTATCGGTATACGTCAACTTTATCTTTATTTAGTCATAAATGGACAAATGTTTTACTATGAATGATGACCAATCCACTCATTTGGCCTGTTCCAGTTTATACGTTGCATTGCATGTTATATTGTGGGTAGCACAAGCAGAGCTATATTTAGCAAAATTATTATTTTATTGATCATGAAGTTATCTCTCACCTACCATCAGTCAGTATTGCTGGTTTGTAAGAGACTTGATTAGTTGCTGAGACAGACATTAGATTTTGTAGTAATAAATGGGTTATTGGATATAACAACAATAATATTATTAATAATAATAATAATAATCTAATATATCTGAAATCTACTTCAATACCATATATATAATTATGATGTAATTTGGTACATATTTGTTTTAAAAGAATGTATGAGATAGAATTTTCCTAGATTTAGCTGTACCAAAAGAAAAACCTCAGTATTTAGTATGTTTATAGTATAATAGAAAAGTCTCAGTATTTTTAGAAAAACTTAAAATGTAATACCTGTATGCAGCAATGCTGTTTTTCTCTGACTATGCTCATTTTGGCACATTCATTCCAGTGATTACATTCACTAGTATATTCAATACTACCTCCAGTATGTGATAGGGTAGAGGCCACCCCTGGCAGTTTTATTTTGTGTATTTTCAAGTCTGGAGTTCAGGACAGACAGATAGACAGTCGTCTGTTCCAACAGACAATTTATTTTGATGTATTGAGTATCCTCTTCCTATTCATTGCCCAGGGATCAAGGCTCAGAGCTGATGTTTGCGGATGTTTTACCCGGGGTTTAGGCTTAAACCTAATGACTCACAATAGGGGGCTCAGGACAGCCAATTTGCAAGTGACTTAACTTGCAGGAGAGTAGGAAAGAAAATGTAAAACAGAGCGAGGGATAAATATATTACAGTGAAATGACTGTCTATAAGACTGACGGAGAGATAGATAGATAGATAGATGGATAGATAGATGGATAGATAGATAGATAGATGATAGATAGATAGATAGATAGATAGATGGATAGATAGATAGATAGATAATGAATAGATAGATAGCACTGGAACATGAACTAATCTTATAGATAAAGGACTTATGGATAGATAGATAGATAGATAGATAGATAGATAGATAGATAGATAGATAATAGATAGATAGATAAATAGATAGTTAGATAGATGATAGATAGATAGATGATAGATAGATAGATAGATAGATATTAGATAGATAGATAGATAGATAGATAGATAGATAGATAGATGAATAGATAGATAGATAGATAGATAGCATTGGAACATGAACAGATCATATAGATAAAGGACTGTTTTGGTAAAGCCTCCTGTACCATGTCTATATTCTAGTAAATCAGGCAATACTGTGTTGTAACTTGCTTTAGATTTTTAGCCTCTTTCTCTAGAACTATAATATTTAGTATATATATTTATATAGATATTTTGTTGCCAATAATCCTATGACACAAGAGGTTCCTTGGAAGTCTAGATGGTAAAGCAGATAGTGGTTAGATTGGAGCATCTATATTGAACATTTGTCATTCTGCCAAGAAATAAAAAGAGAAACAAATCAGAGAAGTCATGTCAGAGGACACGCCCATTTGTCAGCTTTCACATAAGAGAGAGCTGAGCTTACCTTTAGAAGGGTTAACATTAGAAGAAGAAGAAGCTTCCCAGTGCTGGCCAATCAGCTCCCGGCCCTGGCAGCTATAATATAGCAGTAAAGACACTGTGCTCTCAAAGGCTCCCCAGCCCTGCTTGCTCCCATTACAATCAAACCCTTTTTTTTTTTTTTTTTTTTTTCTTTTTTTTTTTTTTTTTTTAACTTTTCCTACCCTCTTCTGCTGAGCTGTGTGTCGCCTGCGTAGTCCGATGTGTAGCTCAGTGCTATATGAGCACCTGTCTTGGAGGGAATCGGTGGATATTGTTGCAGACAGGCTGCGCGCACGGACCTAGAAGACAGAAGGAAGCGATCTCTCATAGCGCTGTGCTGGCTGCCCAGAGGATTCACATGGACGAGATGCTGCTACTCCGGAGAATTCTTCTGCTGGGGCTTATAACGAGCGCTCTGGTCTGCCCTCCTGCCCTTACTTGTGGACCGGGCAGGGGCATTGGCAGGAAAAGACCCCCTAAAAAGCTGACCCCCCTAGCCTATAAGCAATTCATCCCCAACGTCGCCGAGAAGACTCTGGGGGCTAGTGGAAGATATGAAGGAAAGATTACTAGGAACTCCGAGAGGTTTAAAGAGCTCACCCCAAATTATAACTCTGACATCATTTTTAAAGACGAGGAGAACACAGCAGCGGACAGGCTCATGACTCAGGTACACGCGGGGTGCGACGCTACTGCTTTGCAGGCGCTATGGCAGGTGATCAGGATACAAGTAGAGGGGGAGTCTGTAATGAGGGAGTCATTGTGATAGTCCCAAGCATTAACGTATGGGGGGTTCAATAATTCATTATGATAGGTGTTCAGGATCCAAGGTATTGGGGTGTCTATATAATTATTTTATTATGATAGGTCATCAGGATACAAGTATAGGGGTGTTATGTTCCTTTTAGTTATTGTGGTCGTCCTAAGCATAAAATTATGGGGTGTCTATAAAGCTGTTTAATTATTTCATAATGATATGTGCTCAGGAATCAAGGTATCTCTATAATTTAATCATTATGATGGTCCTCAGAATACAAGTACAGGGATGTCTATGATGTAAGTAATTATGATGATCCTCAGGGAAGTTTAGGGGGGTAGCTTCTGTAAAGCTGTTTTTATAATTCAATATGATAAATCTTAGTATGAAAAGTATGGGAGTAACTATATTACCAATTACGATGGATCCTTAGGATACCAGTATAGGGGGTAACTCTAAAGCTTTTTGTTTTTGTATAATAGGTATGGGGGTAACTATATTACCAATTAGGATATCAGTATAGGGGGTATCTATAAAGCTTTTTTTTTATAATTCATTTTGATAAGTCTTTGTATGATAAGTATGGGGGTAACTATATTACCAATTATGATATCAGTATGGGGAGGGGGGTTAATAAAGCTGTAAGTATTTAGGATATAGGTATAGGGATATCTATATCACTATGATGGTCCTCTTTATACAAGTATAGGTGTGACTCTAAAATTCATTAGGATAGGTCCTCAAGATCAAGGTATGGGAGTGAAGGTGTAATATTTATTCATTAGGATAGGTCTTCAGGATACAAGTTGTTTTTTCTTTATTGTGATAGTTCTCAGAATCCAGATACAAGATAACTATCCAACTATTTTATGTCTTTATGATGGTCCTCAGGATCCAGATATAGAGGGGTCTCTCAAGCTATTTAGATGTCTATTTTATTCAGCCATCGTGACAGATCCTCAAGTACATAAATGTATGCAAAGCTTTTTCATTTCTACCACCCTAATTATATCAGGTCCACCTGAACCAGAAGGGTCATTCACATCACCTATCTTCATTCTGTATAACATTTTCAGATACATAGAATCATTTGGTATTGTAAGGACATATCTATTTAATTAGTCTTCCTAGCCATGTGTATTTCATTTCGATGGTATTAGGACAGCTCCCTGATATATATATATATATATATAGCCTGATGTTTCTGCTTTATACTCATTATGACAGGTCCTTACAACTTACATAGACACAATTCATAATTAATTACAGGTCTAATGTACTTTATAAATAAATTAACTTCCTGCATTTGCTGCAGGAGGATGCAGTATAAATGTCCTAAACCCCTTGTATTACCCGTATAATAATATATAAATATCTATTTATTTGGCTGTACCTCCAAGAAGTCACCCATGTGTGTGTAATGGGTCAGGCACTGTCCCTTAGTATTTAGTGCCTGGTTATCCTTCCACAATAGGCAGTTAAATCTTAATCGACCGCCTCGTGGTGTAAATCTTCTGGGGCTCCAGCATTATTCGCCCATCGGAGCGTGAATATATTGATATGTATTTAAGGATGCCCAGTGACAAGGTCTGCCACCTTTCTCAGAGGCTGGCACTTGTAACTTGTGCCCATGACATCATCCTTTTCTCCTGGGAGATGGGAAGAGGAGTGCTGGGGCCCCATCAGCATGGCAGCGTGTTGGCTGAGCATTATGTGCAGCAGGGGATGGTGGGGGTGATAGATGGTGGATGGTGAGGGTGATATATGATATATGGGGGGATATTATATTTATATGATATATGGTGGGGTGATATATATATATATGATTTATGGTGGGGGAAATATATTTATATGATATATGGTGGGGGAAATATATTTATATGATATATAGAGGGGGTGATGGATAGTGAGGATGATATATATATGATATATAGTGGGGGTGATATATATATATAATATATGGTGGGGTGATATTTATATGATATATGGTGGGTGTGATAATTATGTATAATATATGGCGGGGGTGATATTTATTTGATGCTTATATGATATATTGGGGGTAATATATATAATATATGGAGGGGGTGATATGTATATGATATATAATGGGGGTGATATGTATATGATAATAGATAGATGTATAGATAGATAGATAGATAGATAATAGATAGATGTATAGATAGATAGATAGATAGATAGATAGATAGATCGATAGATAGATAGATAATAGATAGACAGATTTACTTACAGACAATTATATTGGAGGAAAGAGTCTAGAATGACATATAGATATAACACAGATATTGGAAATAAATGGAATCACTCTGGAGCTGAATATATAGAGGATGTATATCAGTATGTCAGTGTCCATGCTATGGATGGCTCTTCCTGAGCTGGCACAATCTCTCTCCTGTACAATCATCCGGCTGCAGGTGAACTTCTGACCTTCCCACAACTTCCCTGGAAGGTCGGTGGAGGGTTCCCTTCCAGGATGCACTCTTCCCTGGAAGATCACTATGTCTTCCAGGTCTATGTCTGGGAGGAATGCTTGCTGCCTCCTATGACACATGGGAAGTGTTCTTTGCTGACTTTGTATTGAATAATCTTGAGCAGAATTCTTGGGAGCGCCTCGCACGTCTCTCTATGTAGAGGTGTCTCTCAATGACAAAGTTAAAACTTTCATAATATTTGTTTAATGAGTTAGTTACTGGTTAATATTAACTGAAGTGGAGGAGGAAGACAGACAGTGCCAGGGAGCTAAGGACTGACAGCTAGAGTAAAGTTAGGGATCCTCAGTCTGGTGGGACTACAGGTGCCAGCATACCATGCCAGTCTCAGAATAAAGTGGCAGGCAAACTTGGGCTCCCTAACCACGTTGGACTACATATCCCAGATTCTGTCTTGAGCTAAAAGAGGGACTACAATCCCCAGAATACTATTCCAGTTCAAAAGGGATAATAATTCCCAGTACCTC
This sequence comes from Pyxicephalus adspersus, assembly GCF_032062135.1. Classification (NCBI taxonomy): domain Eukaryota; kingdom Metazoa; phylum Chordata; class Amphibia; order Anura; family Pyxicephalidae; genus Pyxicephalus; species Pyxicephalus adspersus. The sequence continues at coordinate 121,986,334 of NC_092862.1, read as the reverse complement.
CTGCCAAAAGTATACAGCAGAGCTAGGATGAACGTGGGATGCCAGTGTGACATGCCAGTCCGTGTATTACAGAGGTAGTGACATAGAAGTCAGTGCCAGGTGTGCCAACCTTTTGGCAGCATTATACGCCAGAGGCACACAACTACAAGACCATTCATGCTTTGTCAGCCTTCTATTGTCAAAAAGGGTTAAAAGATTCACTGCAGCTTTGGATGGAACTACAACACCCAGCAGGCAGGAAACACTGAGATTTGTAGTTGCTGAGTATTCTGCATTCCCATAACAATGTGCCTTGATCTTGACTTGTGCAGAAGTGAGAAGTTTAAATTTCCCTGCATTCAGTAACAGTAGGGTGTCATTTAGGCACCTAGGTGCCCCTAGCCCATGTGGTATGTCTGGGATTGTGAAGGACCATGAGCAGTTTGTGTATCCTGACAGGTAACTGCTAAGTGTTTCCATGTATAAGGAGATTAGTTGCTGGCAGCCAAGCCTTGTTGTCCAACTTCCCCAGCTCACAAAGCCTCAGCCCTGGCTGTCCTGCTGGGCTTCATGTTGGCTGAGCAGAATTGGGGCTGATTTGTGGCACACGACCCTGTGCACTGATGAATAGCCTAATCTTCTGTGACTCTGACAATGCAGCCCTGGCTGGGCACAAGCTCCTGCTAACTGCTTTTTATACTGAAATCTGCATGCATCCTACATATGTCATTATATTTCACTGTAAAGGAACAAATGAATCATAGAAAATGTATGATACAATACAAAATATACAAAGTGCCTATTAGACCAGACTGCAGATAAACTTACAAAATGCTACCCAGCTCTGCGGACTGTGCAAAACTTACAAAAGTCCCTCCAAAGAGAATGAGCTCATATTAGAAGATATTTTCTGATTGGCTGCCTGACATTTTAGTATTTGTAATTTAGTTTTTATTATATTCTCACTCAGTTACTACAAAACTTGAAAACATTTGTGTAAAGATATACGAAGGTGCTGGATTTATCTAAAATAAGAACACAAGGAAAGGAAAACATAGAAAGCAGACAGCTCAGGATTCTAGATGTAAACCACAATAAACTAAATAAAATACAAGCATATTACTATACAATCAGATCATTGTTATTAAATGTATTTATAAATACCAAATATCAGTTATAAACTTGTGATGAGAAAAATATTTAGCGCTTCCCAAAAAAAGTTTATACATTCAATAAAATGATTGTTAAATTAAGTTTTATGTAATCAGCTTTTTTTTCTTTGGCTGTATAGATTATTATTAATTATTATTTTAAATAACAGGGTGTCAATGGGGGTTACCCGTTTTTTGGCATGCTGGTATACTACATGTAAAGTGTCACGTGTTCCCTAAAATGACCAATTTATCAATGACAAAACCCAACAGCAACACAGAAATGACATAATAAATCCGATTTAACACATAGATTTCTTTTTATTGCAACATTAGGATTCTGATCAGCCGAAACTGCAAAGTAACTTAGTTTATCAGAAAGTTTTTCAAAGTAACTTTTGTTGAAGCCATTCACCCAACTTTAGAGACGTCATGGTTTTGTTTTCTGATTTTAACGGAATTATACTTTGTAACTTTAATGTATTGATTGCAGTTATCTTCTGCATTTTCTATGTATTATTTGATGGAATTCTCCTGCAAAGCGCTAGGCAATGGGGGGAAAGTGTGGATGCCATACAGACTAAAGGAGCTTTCTGAAGTGACATTCAAGATAAATAATGTTTGTTCAATGCCTTTCCTAAAGTCCTAGTCACCTGTTATTTTAACATTGTTATCTTCCCAGCCCATGTCCTATCTGTCCTCTCGGATTGCCCTTACAACAGGTCTCTATAGAAGTGACTTTATGGAAGGGCACTTTACACCCATACATACCTCCAGAGCTAAGGACCCTACTGAGTGATCTGCAAGGTGAGGACCTTACCTGAGATAATGCTGTGCAAGCAAGGCATTCAACATTAAGACACTTTACAAGAAGGAATTCATGTGAAAAGATCCCCAGACTTTCCGGTGTAAATCCCGGGGTCCCATTTAGTCCTAAAACAGCATTTGTCTTATGGCATGAGTTAAATTTGCCCAAGGGGGGGGGGGAGGGGGATATTATTGATGAGATTTGTGCAGTCTTCCATAAACATAGAGTTTTGTAGGACCCATACACAGACCTTCATTTAAGTATAAAAGAAATCTTATTTGCATGTTTATTTAATTGGATCATTAATATGCAAGCTAGAATAAAACTTTTTAAAACTTGGAAAAAAAATGATAGGCTATGTCTGTTTTGCTTTTTAAACAGTATTACATTACAATGTGGCTTACTTTGTATAATATATGCATATGTAGAAGTCCCAGAATTGCAATACCCAGGGGTTTATCTCTGAGGCAGTATTGCCTCATTGTGAAAACTTTTGGTGCTGCAAATCCTGCTTTTGGATATTATAAACTCTTGGGTAGGATATTATTTGCAATGTGAAAATGGCAGTTGGTGCTATATAATACCATATATTTGTAAATTACTTTTAGGCTGAGAAAGCTCTTTTTCAATTACATAGTTAGGGAAGGAGTATATGTCCTGGGACAGAACGTGACTATATGGGAATTACACATGAGGCTGATATATGACCATTTCTATTAGTATTTTTCATTGATTTTCATGTTGTCTTGGACTGTTGTAGGCCAGGTCACCTGCAGCCAAAAGGACACATTTTTAGGTGATCTGATCCATATATGTATGGCTAGTTTTACAATAAAACATCAAATTCTTAGTATATCTGTCTTTTAGTAAACTTGAGGTTGGCTTTGATTTTATTATGTAATTTTACATGTAGCAACCAATCAGCAATCATATTTATTGTTCCCATGTTTTAATACTCATAGAAGTAGGGCATGATTGACTGCTACCAATGAGCATAGGACTATTGTTTGCAAAATCATCATGAAAAAAAGGAAATTACATTATTTTCCTATTTGCCTGAAAATAAGGAATCAGATTTGTCAAATGCTATCATAAGATTTAATTATCACAAATTGACCGCATTCTTGAACTGAATGTTAGCTAAAGTAGAAGTGCATGCCAGGTGTATAGGAATGGGCAATTTTTCAGATTTAATTATCATTGCTTGGGAATGCACTGACCACACTGACAGACACTATGCAATGTGGAAGTAGTCCCTGAACATCAATAGGTTCAAATACTGACCTCTGAAGGAACAGGGAACGGGCAACAGGACAAAACAACAAAAGCATGTTTAACCTTTAAGCAAATCTGTCACATGGTGAGCAGGAAAACAATGTTGTAAAGGTTGTGGTGTAGATTGAAACTACACAGATACTGATTGTTAGATTCTTGCTGCCTTTGAGCAGTTAGTGATTCTGTACTTTTTAATATCTCTGACTCTGAACATAAGAGTTAGAAGCTTCTAATGATCCTTAGTGAAAATACAAATAATTATTCCAAACAGCTGTATCCATACTAATTTTCCTATTGCAATGTATTGATGGTTTGGGAATATGTTACTGTGACATGCTGTAATATCTAGGGGGAGTTTTGTAGTTTCTTTCTTTCCTCTCTTGCCTTAAAGTCTCATTTACATTGTATTTCTATAACATACTATAAGTGTAACTTGTATTTTATAATCCACTGTATTAGTTTTTAGCAGAAGCTTGTGGGGTCTAGCACTTTCTTTTGGATGGAAGCAGTATAGATACACAAAGGTTTATTTAAATGCTTTGCTGGGAACTCATACTGGGAATTTATTGGGATCTTGTTACCATATTTCCCAGAGATAAAAGTTATTGGGTCACTTCAATCTCTGATATCAACATAAAATGAAAACAAGAGTCTTTGCTGGACTGACATTGTAAGACAGTGGTGACTATAATCAGTGATTCCTCATCATAAATTCCACAAACTGGTCCTACAGGTTCTTCAAAAAGGGTTTGAAGTTTCTTATTTTATCTCAGTAGTGACTCGTTACCTTTTCTTTGTTTGCTTTCTCCCTCTAGAGATGCAAAGACAAACTCAATGCCTTGGCAATCTCAGTTATGAATCAGTGGCCGGGCGTGAAATTACGGGTGACAGAGGGCTGGGATGAAGATGGACACCACTCAGAAGAGTCATTACACTATGAAGGGCGAGCTGTGGACATCACCACTTCCGATAGGGAGCGCAGCAAATATGGCATGCTGGCCAGGTTGGCGGTAGAAGCTGGATTTGATTGGGTTTACTATGAGTCCAAAGCTCACATCCATTGCTCTGTTAAAGCAGGTAAGGTCAACCAAATCGATCATATGGATCAAAATCTTGTTCCTACATAAAATCTTTTTTGAACTCAAAAAAATTGTGGTTCTGTAGCTGCTGAGAATTCCCAGAAGTCCCATACCCTGCCAGGTAAAGACTGAAGAGATACATTAGAATGTGTAGTGTTTCCATAACTAAGTCATGGTGCTCATCCAGGTTTGGTTTCAACCAGAATTTGGAAGCAAAAGGTCCAATATTTACTTTTCAATAAGTACTAAAATCGCAGGATGTCAGCATCTAGCCACGCCAAATAGATTAGGTCTAGTCTCCCGAAAATTATCTGTTGGACTTGCCAACAGATATTCCTTTCCTATATCTATAAATTAAATTGAAAGGTACAGAGATTTCTTGAATACTTCTACATCTGAATAATACTAATATGTTGTACAATGAGTTTTAACCAACTTTAGTGCAGTCCAAGATAGGACGTTTGTTTTTTTTACATATCAGTATGTTACAGCCCAATGTACTAAATATGGACAAAGACATTTTTTAAATATCACATTAGGCAGCCATGACACCCAAGTCTGACCTTTCCATACACTTAATCCTATTGTAATTGTCCAGTGATTTTTCTAACATATCCCCCTCCTATTGTGTGTAAATTCCCCCACCTACTAGATTGTAAGCTCTTCGGGGCAGGGTCCTCTACTCCTGTATTACTGTCTCAGTCTGTCATTTGCAACCCCTATTTAATGTACAGCACTGCATAATATGTTGGCACTATATAAATCCTGTTTATTAATAATAATAATAATAATAATAATAATAATAACAGTTAAAATTAATTGTGCACAGTGAGATTACTAGTGTGATGAAAATAATAACAAGCTTTGGCAACTTAACCAACAGTCATGAAAAATAGTTGTATATCTTGCTACAAGTTTAGTTCACAATACTAACCCGGATACACTTCATTATTTCCAAAAATTAAGAAAGGTGTTTTCAGCTTCAGAGTCTAATAAAATTGAAAATGATAGTGACATGTAAAAAAGATCCCTTTCTATGTGTTAAAGCTTTGTGAATTGAGCCTTATTCATCCTTAAAATGTGCTCCAATATACCCACATGGTCTATGAGCTAAACTAAATCAGTTGACTCCAAGCTGTTTTAGCTACAAAGGCTTTAATGGGTTAATTAATTTACTTTATAAAAAATACATAAATACTTTTAGTTGTCTTCTAAAATATGAACTGTAACATTAAAACCAATATTTGGAAGCCATGAAACTCTGCAGATCCATTTAAGGAACCAATAAAAGAAAATTCTAGTAGACCTAGTTAGGAAAATTTTTTTTAGCGTTCTTGCCTACTGTTGGACAAATTGAATATTTACCAATGAATACCAGTTTGCAATCCACTAAATCACATACCAGTGTAAAAAGATTGTTTTTGGCTTTGAAATACATTTTGAAGAAAAGGCAAATTTGATTTTCTTTGTATCATTCAAAACTATTTTACCTAATTTTGAAACCAGAGCCTATCTGAGTTGGCTTTACATCCAGCATTAGAGGAAATTAGAGACATATTTTTTCCAGAGCAGCTTGAATAGTTAATGCTTACACAGTTTAAACTATAATAGCATAAAAGAAAAATATTTCTTTAGTAAATGACCCTAAAACTGGTTAAATATTTTCCACACTGCTCACCAAAGACATATAACATCAGTGTGGAGACTTAACAGACACAAGCAGCTACGACTAAAAGAAAAATGACTGAACTTAAACAACACCCAATTTATTATGAAAAACTCATAATAAACTAAACATTGCAGTTTAATGCTAATTTTATGAGGAGGAAATCATCTCTGTAGAGTAAGGAGTAACATCTAGTATTATTGGCAATTGTATAACTTTATGTCTTCTAGGGATTGTTGTTCTTAGCAGCGCAATGGTAGTAAAGGATCAAACGTTGGGGCTTTCCATGAAAATAAATAACAGAGCCTTTAAAAGTCCCCAATAGCCTATAAAAGAAATATGTTTTTAATTTAAAGTAGTCCCTGAGTAGGGATATTTAGCACTCATATAGCAGTTAATTAAAATTTCATCAACTATGTTGAGTTCTATCAACAAAATTAGTTCTCCAAAGTTTGCGGTTTTTGGATTGACCAAAAACTAATAAATTTTAAGACTTCCTTGGCAAACAAATGCATGGGCTATCAAGTTGGGTCTATTTACTATATGATGCAAGTTTCTGGCAGTTTTCAGTTTTCAGACCTTTCCTCCTATAGATCTCCAGTGTGCATTTGACATTCTGTTCTGGTTACCAGCACCAAATGGCCAAAGTTATTCCCCTACACTTTCATTGTAAAGAAAGAACAAAAAGCAATATGAATGGCAACCAAATGAACTTGTTGCTTTGCCTTTTATGGATTTTGTATATTTATTTATTATGGGTTTTGGTTCCTCCTAGAACCCACCAAACCTATCATCATCTCAATCCAGAAAATCCTTACCTGAAATACATAGGCTGCCGTTACCAATCTTTCTTTCTAAAAAAAGAAGTTGCCTGGCCGTCATGCTGATCCATTTACTAAAGTGCTTTTAAGGATACTAATCTGAAACTAATATTAAGACATAAAGTTTTACCTTTACTATGACCGACCTGCTGCATACTTGATTTGGGTTAATAAAGTATTAAATCCGGAACTAGAAAGGCAACTAGCATTTTCAAAAAGTCAGCAAAGGCAGCTTGCATTTATTACCTTAGTACGGTGAAGAATGAATTCAGTAAAAACTGATTTTGAAGCTAAAACTAACTTCGCCTCCTGATTTTTATTGAAATTCTGAGAAATAGAACAATTTCACACATTACCAATATTTACCTGCAGGAACTAGTGATAGGGCGGTGTTTAGAGTTCAGACTCTGTGCATCTAGTATTGGAATGTGCATGGAAAAAAGTGTTGTAGATTTAAATAAAAGGCACCTAATCCTTCTATTCACCACTCCTGATAACTTGGCTTTGGTATTGTGTCAAAAACGTAACAGCAATTTCAACAAATCTTTAACCTTACATGAGGAATTGTGTGAATAGTCACTTAAAACATAGTCATGTAAAAAGTGAAAAGTAACAAAATGATTGTTTTCACCTCCTGTCTTCAAGCATTAAAGCCTTCTTCAATACTGTAGAATATGCCATAGCTAGGAATACCTGTGCCCCTTGTCTGCTCTCCCCCTGCCCTTATATCATGACAGAAGTAACATAAGTGATAGCAGGAAAAACCACTGACATGCAATATACAAAAAAATAATTAAATTAATTTTCACTTAACAGCTAAACAGCATGCTCTGCGCTGTGCAATCTATTTTAGCCCAACTTAGTTTTGGACTTGCAGATAGCACACACACATTTTCTAAGCTCCAAACTCTGCATAACATTTCTGGGCTATTAAATACTACAAACCCTTCACCACCACCTCATCTGCTTTTTTTTTTAGGAAGACACCTATAGCCCATTCTAAGTCATAGGTTTGCTTTATTAAGCCTGATTTATTGAAGCTCCCCAAGACTGGAGAAGATAGACTATCATGAGAGAACTTGGGTGATCCAACAAACCTGGAATGGATTTCCTAACAATTGGCAGTGGATCTTCTCCCTTGTACTAGCCCAATATATGACCAAACACTTATTTCATGTACAGTACTGCAAAATATGTTGGCACTAAATAAATTGTGTTTGTTATAATTACTAATATTAATATTATTATTATTATTATTATTATTATTATTAATAATAATAATAAACTGTCTATACATGGGCAGAACAATCTTCCAGTATATGGGTTTTGTTACTAATTCTTTTTGGCATATTCTCATGCAATTGCAAGCTTCAGTGTGTCCTGGATACTGTCTTCCAAATGTCTTGGGGCTATGTACACACATTCCATTTTGAAGGTAAAAATACATACTAAATGATAGCATTTCAACGTTAAATTTTGCTGGGATTTATTTTAAATAAAACACATTCACATGCAACTAAATTTCTTTTGCCATTAGATTGGTGAATAGACACATTCTTAGGGGTGTCTGTGCAGGCACACTTTAGAAAATATAATCCTCCAGGTCTCTTTCCAAGACATAGGTCCGCCATGAGAGTGTCTGCTCTTAGAAAGGCATGTGATTAAGAATGTTTTACTAAAGAATGCTTTGTGGCAATTGTATTTGCCAAACATGATCATAAAAAATCCTGCTTAGTGGTCTGGGCCAACTCACATATTACCTACAGATAATCACAATGCATAGTAATTATTAACCATAAAATTCAAAATGTGATCATATACGGCTAAAGCTTTTCAGATGTCTCAGTGTGTCATTTCCTATCCGGAATACAAGAAATCCTGCTGACTTTCATAAAGAACTTGCAAGAAAGACACTTGTTGCAACTGTTTCTTGCCATGCACAGATAGTAGGATCAGGATTCCATTCCATGCACTTAGAACGCCACATTCTGTCACTAATCAGTAACAGCTCCTATTACTTCCAATAGCATGGATGATCTTCTGCTAAAGCACTGAGCAAGCAGACAAAATAGCAATCTGTCATCAGCATCCATGTCCTAGAACGACATTTGAGCTCAACGTGTTGTCTTTACGAAAGGGAGTAAAAAATGGAATTGTTCTTTTAAAGAAAGAAAACATTTTAGTGCCTTCAGGTGCAAAAATAGTGCATTGGAATATAACTGGTGAAACAAGCAATATGTTTCTGGGAGTGATTTTCTAAAGAAGTACATTTTTTACTTAAACAATGGAACCTAGTTTACTTTGAACACTTTGAGTCCTTCCACACCCGCATTTGGCAACTCTTTGGTGCACAACAACTGCTGTTGTGCACATAGGACATCACATATGGACAAATCTTTAAACAAGAACAGCAAGGCCAAAAGTGGCACATTGCTTTTGCTTGATCTGCAATGGCCTCAGCTACAGCCACATACAAAACAATGGTTCCCAAACTTCTTCCATTTATAAATATGAGAGATGGAAGCCAGGGTTCAATAGCTCATCATGGGTCTAATACTACTTACCATGGATGGCTAGATGTTTTACCCACTTATATGTGTTCCCACTTATCCTTTATAAAATCATCTTTAAATCCTGCAAGAAGAATGTAACACCTTCACAATGACCAGGTTCCATTCTTAAATCTAGGAATTTAAATGTTTGGATCATGTAAGTGATAGAAGAAATCATTGGTTTAAATAATTTCAGTTGGTTTAAATAACTTAGACTACTAAATCTAACTCTAATTTAATATGGATTTTAGATGGACTAACCCTTTAGGGTCCTCACCAGGATCAATTAGTAATTTTATGTGTATCTGGCATCCTTGACATTTGCAGGCCCCTTCTGACTTACTGATTTTTTGGCAAAGAAGTGATAATCAGTAATTGATTTTTCCATATGATCCCTATTGTTCCACCACGATAAGGCTGGAGTCAGCAAGGTGTCTGAAAGTGCAAGACTGTGCTCTTGTATGGGATGATCATTTTACAGAACCACAATGTTGTGATTGTATTTTCTGGCTGCAATTGTAAATCTATAGTTTCCTTTATGGAATTTATAGATCAAAGAATATATATATTTATTCTGCAAATTAAGAATTGACTTAATAGCTACATCTGAAGGAAACTTATTCTCAGAAAATGTATGGGCTGTCTTTTCTGAATATGCTAGTTGCCTTACTATTAAGCCGACCCAGTACTATCTAAGTAACTTTTTTGGAACAAATATTCAAACCAAACAGTAATTTCTTTTCCTCTCCAAAAGAATCAGGGCAAGCCAAGGAAGTAGCATTTATAGAAGGAGGACATTTTTTATTTGAAATACTTTGCTAAGTCTGAGTAAGTGAGATGATAGGATTGGTAAAGCACAAAAAATATACTGGACTTATGGGCAGGAAAAACAGGCAGCGTATGTAATGACCAAAAGTATCGTCCTACATCTGAAGTCTGAACTGTAGAAGTTGTGCCCAAAAAGGACAAATCAGCAGTATTGGCTGAGGTCTCTCTGCAGATTATCTTTCAAATATTACTGACATACTATGCCTTGTTCCATACTGTACAGCGGTGTTCATCAAGGCATGACTTTACTTCCTCATAGAAATGCCACCCTGATCTGATGACTGATATTTAAGTGGCAGCAATAGATTCTTCCCCAGTACAGCTTCTTCTCCAGCAAGGAGAAATATGAGCAGCACACTACTGATACCACAAAATTTCATTCTATGGGTTATTTTGTACTTGTGGTTTACCGCAGCATTCTACCACAAGCCCAACCATGCTCTTAACAGGAACAGTTGGGAACCAGTTTATGCACGCCTTGCACGTGGCTGCGGTTGTTGTGAATTGCAGTGCGGTTCCTGGAAGCTTCTGGCTGCAAAGTTACTGTTCACCTTCCAGAAGAACCACACTGCATGAAAAAAGCATTTGTCGAATGTTGAAGTTGCCTCTAAGAACTGCAAAGTAGGTGAATAAGGGAGCCTGGGAATTGCTAACTGCAGGGTTTTTTTTACCACAATCCTGAAAGAGGCCTAAATCCTGAGAGACTAGAAATATTAGAGACAGCAATGAGGCTGTTGGCATATTCATATATTCAATTCAGTACAAAACTTATTTATTGTTACGAATACTGCATAGACACCAATAAAACTTCTCTATGTTCTAGCAAATCTTTACTTTCTGAGTTCTGGTCCACTTTTAGTCTTTTCAACAGGGACAAATTTTTCAAAACACCAAAATGATTTCATACATTTATTGCAATATGCTAATTTATTATCTGTGTACCAAAAGGGGAAATTAAAGAGAGCAATAGAGAGATTTGTGGATTGTGCCATTTTTAGTGGATCGGACGAAACTGCCTGCATATATTCAGGCAATGGAAAATTTAGAAAATGATGCAATTCCCTAAATTTGCCAGATTTGCCCAATGCTTGAACTTTTAATCTCCAAAGGTGAACTACCCTGCCAACAAATAAATGATCGCTAGCATCTTCCAGGTTTTATTTTATGTCTATGGGCATCTTTAGCATTACTTTTGATGGTTTGCTGGCTGTGCCATGTAAGGTCGTGTGACTGCACCATCTTCAATGCAAGAGCAAATATTGGATTCCTGCAGCTTAAAACCAGACGGCTATTGTCCTGTCTCCCCTTCATGCTGGAGAATAAGATGAGGAGATTAAAGTCCATAGTTCCAAGCTGGAAAATTCTTTAAGATATCTTGTTTACTGAGCGTATGACAGTGGACAATGGGCCCCAGAGATCAGAATTATCATCACTGCCAGGGCAGGGAGGACTTCACAGAAAAAAAAAAATACATTTAAAATTCAAATGCGCTTTGAGTGCCTTGGAAAGTGTCTGCTCTGTGCAAATAATGCCTCTTGGATTTTGGAGTGTATGTGTGTGTGAATTGGCAAAGAGAGTTTCTGCACCTGAGTAAATAGGAAGGGGGAGCTGGGAAAAAATGAAGCATCCTTTTTTTTTCCAAGAGTGCCTCCATTTTCTTCCAGGAATCAGAATGACAATTGGATTTTAATTAGGGAACCCAAACAAGAGGCTACTCAATCTTCACACCTCGGGCAATCCACTACTGTGTTTGTAGAGTGGCTGGACAGACAGAGATCTATTCAACAACCCCCAAAATATGCAAACAAAGCTGTTCTGTCCCTAGGGACCAGCTCCATGGGACAGACCAGTAGCACAGACACTAGAAAACATGCACAGATTGTTTGTTGTTGGTTCCTACTGCAGCATTTCACCCATCATTTTGCAATTTGTTTAATTTGTTCACTGAAAGTGATAAGGACATTAGCAGATCAATAAAAACTAATTTTCACTCTGTTAGTTCTTCTTGAGAGAACCATTAGTGTTACAGTAACGAAGTAGCAGCTTAAACTGTTGGTTTTAGAAATCATTGTAACACATCAAGAGGAAAAAGATTTCAGTAGACTTCACAAGTCTTCAGTGATCAGAGATAAATACAAGTGTGCAGCCAAGAAAGACATGCAAAGCATAGGGACAACAGTCAGCAGTCAATCTGGTTACTTCTTTTGTTTTCCAAACATTCACTGAATGACACATGCAATGTATTTGGTTACTTTGGATGGGACTGTCACTTTTCCTTTTGTCCACTTTCACCATATACCAATTTCCAACTCAATTTTGCCCATAGTGCTAATTATTTCTGAAATACTGCTTACTCTACAACTAATAATGCAGCGTTATGTTTTCTTATTACTTCAAAGAGAAACAATCAGTGAATTTGTGTGCCTATACAGAAGAATAATTTTATTTAGATACATTAAAGGAAGATTCTGTCCAGTACCATTTCTATTCCATTATGCCACATCCTATGTGAATTAAATATCAAATTTTCTACTCTGTATGAATAGTAAATTTGATATTCAGATAAAACCATTATTAACTGAAACTTGACAAGTTTGGCTTTGCAGTGCTTAAGCAGAATGCTTATTGGGTACCTTAGGACAAGTTAATTAATTTAAAGCATGTGTATCTAAAGCCAGTATTTCCAAACCATGGTGTGGCGAAACTTTAAGCTGCACAACAGATAAAGTCCCACAGAGTTTAAAGAGATGGTGGAATAGATAAGTCTGTCTCAACCAAAGCACTGATCTTTAAATAGATGTTGGTATTGTTAACATATGTGATGAAAGCAAAGTGTGAGTTAATAATTCAAATATTTAGCATCACTAATTTATTTAATCTTTTTTTCTTTTAAGAAAACTCCGTGGCTGCAAAATCCGGTGGTTGCTTCCCTGCCAATGCTAGTGTGTCCTTGGAAGGTGGTGGAACTAAGGCAATAAAGGATCTAAGACCAGGAGATCGAGTGCTAGCAGCCAATGAGGAAGGCAAGCTTGTCTATAGTGACTTCCTCACCTTCTTGGACAAGCAGGAGTCTGAGAAGAAGGTCTTCTATGTAATTGAGACCACTGAACCCAAGAGAAGCATCCGACTAACAGCTGCCCATCTGATCTTTGTGTCACAGAGTCCAGCTAATGGCACTAGGTCTTTCAAGTCTGTTTTTGCCAGCAACATAAAGCCAGGAGATCAGGTGTTCCTAGCTAATCACGAGATGATGGATTTGAAGGTGGTAACAGTGGAGAAGGTCCATCTAGAAGAAGACATTGGAGCCTATGCTCCTGTGACCTCTCATGGAACAGTAGTCATCAATGGGGTCCTGGCCTCTTGTTATGCAGTCATTGAAGAACATAGCTGGGCACACATGGCTTTTGCCCCGCTCAGATTTGCCTTTAAACTTTTCTCCTACTTTTCCTCCAAAGACTACTACAACCCATCTCCCACGTACCTTCATGTTGAAGGCATCCACTGGTACTCACAATTTCTTTATCAATTAGGAACTTGGATCTTGGATAATGACTCTCTTCATCCACTGGGAATGTCAGCGAGGTCCAGTTGAAACATCCCTCGACCATTACATTAAGAAAGACATTCATTTTTAATGTAGGACAGTCCAAAGTAGACACTAAGGAACCCCATCCCACATTTCTTTGTCTTTATTATTATTTTTGTATTATTATTTTATTCTTGTATCATGTTGTACTTTACTTTCTTTTTGTTCTCTTCTGCTGAATATTTATTTGTGTGTTGTTCAATTAGATGTTAAATATGAACGGGACATAAGAGAAGCCTTAACTAGTTTCCTTGATAATTTATTGTCTTGCGAACTTTCCTTGAACTTGTGAAAGTTCTCTGTGTTGATTCTAAGTTAACAAAGCAGATTCTATTTTTCTACGTGTTGAGTCCGTCTTAACTCTAAGGGATGATTTACTCAAAGGTGCAAATTCTGCTTCCACTAAGGGAACTCGTCTTCCTATTAAAGAACCACCAGGTAAAAAGAAAAAAAAAACATATAGCAATCTGGTCTTTGAAAGCACGGGTACTGGTCAGAACTCTGGAATTAAAGGATACTACCTTTAGTAAATGTACCCCTTAGTATTGTTTCGTTACTTTTGTCTTACCCTCACTGTCTCAACAGACCTCCATTGTAGGTGTCTATAAGGGGTTTTGGCCTGGCTGTCACTGAAAGTGTTAAATAATTGTGAGAAATTACTTATCTCAGTGGGGGTCAGTAAATTATATTTTTATACACAGAATTGTAAATTAGAATTTTGTTTTTTTTTCAGAGATCAATACTTACTGAACTGGATTTCTTTTCATTTTTTTATTTTTGAAAATAGTGTACAATATGAGAATATATTATTTTAATTTAATTAGTTTCACATCGTAACGTTATCGCATATTCTATGTTTGTTTTTTATGTTTATTATTTTTTTTTCATTTGTATAAACTTGCATCTGGTCACATTTACCTTACTCACAGACTGTTACACAGAATACTTGTTTCTTTTTTTTTATTATTTTGCTTTCTGTTTGACACAGTAGGAATCTTGTAATTTTAACTGCAAAGAATTTATTAGAAAGTCATATTTTTTAAACAAAATACAAAGCGCACATAGACAAGGACCTCCAGTGGATGAAGACTGTTGATTTGCATTAATTAATTGAATAACCGCTGTAAATTTACTAAAATGTATTTTTTGGAATACTTTGTAATAGCTTTATTAGTTTTATAGAAATAAAGTGTGCTATGCACAGCTTGCTTGTATTTAGTGTTGACAAATCATTGAAAATTTAGATTATATCATAGATAACTTGATACATGTATTACGTTAATTGAAACGTTTATTTTTGTAAAGCCCCTTTTTTAATTAATTTACATTTACAAGTTTGTAAGATGTTTTAAAGTTGAACTAAAGCTTAAAAATAAAAAACTGCAACCAGGCAGGTCCTTGTCAAGCAATGTCCATACTGCAATAAAATAAACTTACCTGCCTGATTGCAATTTTTTTTAATTACAGTCACCTCTCCTCCCTCCATTGCGCTATCTTCACCCAGTTTTCTTCTGGGTTCGAGATCTTTAGACAATTAGATTGGCAAGGCCGGAATGGTGCAACTCCTACATGGCATATCCTGGCATCTGCAGCTCCACATATGTTAAAAAAAGATGGCAAACAGGCAGGTATGTAAGTTTTATCGCAGAAGGGACATTGTCTATCAGTTTTACAATAACATTTTTGCCTGCTCACAAATTTTTATTTGTGTAACTATAGTTCTGCTTTAAAGAATCAAACATAAAATTACTAACCTCGGATGTGGGTTAATTATATAATTTAACAGAAAATAGAAATGATCATAAAATATAATAAGGAATAAAACATTTTTAACTTTAAATAGAGCTAATACAACTGTTGTTCTACAAAGTTTGCTAAAATAATGTTACCTTCCCTGCCACTATGTTGCAAGGAAATCTTTTTCTGAATTGTCTTCTCTAAAGTGTGTTCCCCTTAGCATTCATTGATACCTCCTGCCATCCTCTACATAAGCGGACCCCAACTTGAGATCCGCAAGAAAATTTGGGTGGTCCGCAGATCTGGCCAATGCACCCCCCAGCAGGGTCTGGAGAAGAACCCCGCTTGGAGGGGCGCACCATCCAGAGCCGCGGATCATGCCCCCTGTATGCATCCCAGGCTCAGGGCAGTCTCTGGACACAACCCACCTACTCTCCCATTGCAGGTTCAGACCCGTGATGGCAGGGTGGTTGGGTTTTGGCTTCATGACATCACTCTGGGGGGAAATTTCTTCCTATCTGAGTGACACACCGCTCACCGCGCATGCGCGATCCAGAGTCCGTAAATTTAGTGGTCAGTAACATCCAAAAGGTTGGAGACCACTGCTCTACATGGACTACAGGACATATATGGTCAATAGGAGGAACCACCACTTGCAGGGGACACATAAAATTCATTTTTCTGCAAGTGTCAGTTTCACAGGAGGATTTTTTCAAACCAGAGCAGTGATCATTGCCACAGGCAGTTGGAGAACATCAATATTCAGTTTAACCAGTGACAATATTTTAGCAAGTTTAATAAAGCAACAAAGTTGCTTTTATCTGTATTTACCCATAAATAAAAGAAGTAATATATTAAACCTTACCATTACTTAGATATGCTGGCTTCCTTATTTTTTTTTTATTGCCATTTAACCCAATGATAATACAAGAAACCTAACACATCTCACACAAAGTGACAATGTTCACTCACCCCATTATATCTATAGAAAAAGCCCACCGGCTGGACTACAAATATGTCTGCCTTTCTTCATTTTATTACATAGGGGGGGGGGGGATCAAAAACTTGGAAAAAAAACTTGCAAAAAATGGAATCTGCATAGGAAGGAATTTTTTTATGCTTCTTGGTCAACACAGTTTTGACACTTTTATATTACATTAACATACAGATTAAGCTACATAACAGCAGACAGAATTCTCTTTGTATTGCATTGTATCACAGGAATTGACACTGATGCTAAATCGTGTTTTTTGATATAAAAATAAACTTCTGCAATAACAAGTGTTCTTCTCTTGAGTGGGGAGTTCCTTTAAGAGCATACCAAAATACTTAGAGCCAAGTTCACTAACACGGCAACTCACTCATTCACTCTACCCTGCAATCTCTTCAAATGTTTTTCCAGCTTCAGGGGAACTCACCAATGGAAATTAAAATGCGTGTTGATTAGGATAGATATCACTTCTATAGTATTTGTCTGGAGAGACACTGGAACACTCATCAGACACCACAGAGGACATTAGAAATGTTTTACAATGTGACCAATTTCCACAGAAATCTGTTAAATGACAATCCAGGAAGCCACATATACTCAGTGATTCGTTGATTCAAGATATGGCAGGAATTTCAAATGTTGTGTACCTGAGAAGGAATGTTCCAATTCTAAATAATACATGTGTGGAGCTCTTCATATTTATATGTGAAATACTCTGCCAGTGTGCAAAACGTCATTCCGGTGCTGAGCATTGCTGGAGAGCCAGGGGTCAAACTTCCAGGAGCCAAAAGAGGCACAAAAAGCTGCAACATGTGTATAATACTAGAAGCAAAATACACAATCAGATTACAGTGAAAGAAATACAAGCAATAGAAACTTTTCATAAAACAAAAACTTTTCATAGAAAGCATTGTCGATTTACCATTTTTTTTATGTTTATGGTTTTATGGCGGTAAGGCAAGGAGACTGAAATGTGTTCTTCTAGCCAATCTCCCAAAGTTTCCCAAGGTTGGGAGGAATTAATAAGTCATGGTAATTGCAGAAGACACCAAGTTATATTGGACACTAATGAGATATATACCAGTGACTGTCTGCAATGTTAATATATATTGGTGACTAATGGGCCAGTGGGTGCACTGACGGTGCCAGTTTCCTTTTCTGACTGCACAGCTAAAAGTTACGGAATGCCGTTCCATATTGTCCGGGAAGAGTCTTGCAAATCCTTAATATCTCCAACCCATCATCCCCAAACTACTATTTAAACAGAAATGGTAACCAATCCCTTGTGAACATATCTACAAGCTCTGGTGTCTACTCTTCAGGACAACTTGGTGGCTCTCCTGCTTTTTTCAAGTTTCATCAAAATGCCAGTACCATCGGGTACTCTCTTTTTACACCCTGTTCTCCAGAGATTTCTGTTGTCTGTGCCATGTAGACAATTATAAACCGAATTTGGTCCCCATATGTCCGATCAAGCTGCCCGTATGACTGTACGGCTCTCCTCTTTCAACCCAGACATGAAGCTTGCCTAGCTACCTGGATCATTCATCTTAGGGTTCTCCTTCATGAAGTTTGCTCTATGTCATATGGGGCCTTATGTGGCTGTCTCTAAGATCAACCTGATATATATCTAAGGTCAACATGATATGCTTAAAACTCTTTTTCAACACTTTATGTTGCTCAGTTCCTTCCACATTTCTCTTCTTCTTCTGGTCCTAAACCAGTTCAATGTTCTTATCCCTCCACATTACCTATTTCTATTACGGTACAATCTCAATTTCTAGATGCACCCCTAGTTTTTTATTTGCCTTTTTTCTAGGTATCGCCCACCAGGTCTGTCATCACAGGTCCACTACACCCTCTTTTTTTCTGATTCTTAATTCAAAATAATGACATGGTACTGCTCCCTGCACCATTCATTTTGTGAGTCCAGGATGGAGGTAAGGTGTTTGGATTTGAAGCATTTATGGAGGTTGGTTGGATAGTGCTGGGCATTGGCCAACCCAGAGGAGCTACTTGAACAAGAAGCGAGTACAGAAGCTGAAGCAGCTTTTTCATTTTTAGAAACTCCTGGTCAATCATATTTTGTTTAAAGAGCCAAAACTGAAACTCATGTTTAATATGAAATCCCTATGTTTGTGTATGCTTCACACGTGTAAGATTGAATGACATTAAGCTTGAAACAAAAAACCTGTTGGTGACAAAAAAAATATTAAAGCCACGGGCTTAGCATGACAGTCACATTATTTATATTCCAATTCTGGGGCTGTCAACTTGATCCTTGACTTAACTGTCTAGTAAGTCAATGACCTGGAACAAGTATGCACTCTGTTTCTGGATTCCAAACTTATCCAACTCTCTAGGTAGGGATTGAGATGACAACCCCCTCCTTACAAGTGTCAGCTCCTCGTTTTCTGTTGTCAGAGGGTGACTTCCATACAGCATTAACATCTTGCAAATAATTCTAAATATAGGGAATGTGTATGTAGATTACATGCATTTATTATTACATCTATCACAGCATTTGCTAAACTTTGTCTTGAGACCCAGATTGGCTTGCCAATATGTTGGGTTATGGGTGGGTTATGTAGCCGGTTTTGTGCAAACACAATATCAGTGGATCAGTAGTGGGTGACTATGACTAGCTATGAAAGACTGCGCAGGCAAATAAGGGGAACTAGAGTAGTAAAAGGTCTGAGCTCTGCTGTAAAGAATCTACAAGAGGATGATACTAAGTCATATTCAATAATTTACATCAATTGTATTTAAAAAAAACATTTCACGAGGTATCTTTATATATATTATTTGTCTGTCTCTTAAAACGCTCACTACTTACCCACCACTCCATATCCCCCCTCATATTGTGTGCTAATCCCCCTTCGATTGTAAGCTCTTTTGGGCAGGGTCCTCTCCTCCTCCTGTGTCACTATCTGTCGTTTGCAACCCCTATTTAATGTACAGCGCTGTGTAATATGTTGGCGCTTTTTAAATACTCTTTAATAATAATCATCATTTACATTGTAAAAATCAATTGTAATCAATTTTTTTTTAATTATTTTTTTTGCAATAAGTAACATTCTCTGTACAAGTATTCTTTACCTAACTCAACTCTTTTGTTATCACTATATCAAGGTTCCCTTCTACATGCAGTCACTTATGTATGTACAGTAGATCATATATGTAGTAGTAGATAGGTGAGGGGGATATTATTGTCACTTCAGATACGTGCAGAATAATACAAAATAATTTCTATTACCTTTTGGATTTTTGTGTGTCTTTGGATGAAACATTGGAAGATCCCCCTGGCCCAACAGATCTCTTGAGCTATCAGTTTGATAACATGTAAATATTTCCTTGTATTTTCCATGGATGGTGCAGAACTTGATTGAGAAATCAGGAAGGGGGGGTGGGGGACAGGTAATATAGAATTTTGTACATTGTTTTACCTCTGGTACTAAACCCCCAGCCAGTTTCATCATCCAGCACAGTTGTGAAGTCTTCTGTCCTCCATTTCTTTGTGCTCAGTGTTTTCTGGCCACATTCGGCAGAGGTTTCCTCTCTTGTAATAAATTGTCAGAATATTCCAATGGAATGAGATCAGGTCTGTCCCTCCACTCTGTTAGTGAAAGTCAAATAAATCAAATAGTTTCTATTTCATAAAACAATTATTTGAAAGAGTAAAGATAAAAAAAAAACTTTCCACTCACAAACAAGTTCTGTATCCACCACAAGCTGCAGTAATCATTATGCCATGAGTATTACACCTGATAGACAATGCCAGGAACACAATTCTGCAAAATAGACAACTGTTACCTGGTATCTGGTTATTCTTTTTTAAAATATTCCATACATTTTCTGTTTTTAAAACAATGTCACTCTTATTAGGGTTCAAGGCAATGAAACAGCTATCAAAAACAATGCAAACTTGATTTTTCATGGATCTATCAAAGCGGACCTGCCATTAAATAATACAATTTACACTAATCAATAGGACATCAGTACTATTTAAAAAATTATATTAATGATAAAACACATCTTGAATAAAAACAACAATCTGAACTTTAATATGTCATTTGCAACCTAGGCAAACATAACATCTTTGGTTTACAAATGCATTGTGTGTGTGTCACATTATTAGGGACTGCAGATAGTCTATTGTTTTCAATCAGACAGACCTTATCTATGAGATAAGCATTCTCTGCATGCAGGGAGACCTGTCCTGGGGATTAGGAATATAATTTCATCCTAGTTGAATAATTCTGGCTTCCTGCTGTGTATCTGAGAGAAGTGGAGGTAAATGTTCATCATGGTACACAGCAAAACATAAATAAATACCACGGTTTCACTGTAACTTTCTTCTGCTCAATACACATAAAACCAGCTCTGACACATTGAAAGGAATATTTAGATAATTAACTAATATTTAACTTAGCTGACTATATATATATATATATATATATATATATCATATTATGTATTAAAATTTCTTACAGGCCTACAAATCACACTAATCTACCTATAGGGAAGAGACAAATGATATTGCCACTGTAGACTGGAACAAAACTGAGGCAATGCTGCCACCTGGTGGTTACAAATGACTATGACAATTCTCTATTATTCTAACCTGTGCTATTTGTCCTTTTCTAATTATTAGAACAAAATTGGTTATAAGGTAAGGTACCAAGAAGTTGTGAACCATTGCAAATCATCACATAGCCTTCTTAAAACAAAATATATATATGTGTGTGTGTCCCGGCATAAGTGATGAAGAATGAGTGGCACAAGGATCTCCGGCTCCACAAGAATGGATGGATGGGAAACACCTATAGCTAAAATTCTTAGGTTGGCTTGGTTTTCACTTTTTCAACATGGCTAACTTAGCTCCAAATATCTGCGGTTCATCTTGAATATGAAAAGCCAGATGTTATACTCCAGGTCTTAAAGGGGAACCGTCATTAAAAATCCAAGACTTACAAGGAAATACTAATACATTAATATTCATTTATTAGTAATGTAGGTATATATTACTATATATTATACTATATATTCTCAAGGGCTAAAATACCACCAGTTTTAATGTTGCATCAGGGCCCGTGGCTTCACCTTTGATTTACAAAGGTAAAAAAAACAGGTAACCATAGACTAGGCTATTCTTTTGGTTCATAATGTCCACTAAGTTTGCTTAGAAAGTAATTACAGTTTTATTCAATCTCATATAACCATAAATGACAATTTTAAAAATTCAGTTATTTATATACACAAATAAAGATTTAGATACAAATACAAAGATACAAATAATGCAAGCCCAAACTGATAAAAAGGTATCAGGTATGTTCTAAAAATCTCAACGCGTTCCGCAATGCTTGCTTTTTCAGGAAATGTGGGTAGTTGGGTACCAAATGATTCAATGGTTGGATCATACTCATGTGAAAGTAGCCAGTTAGTTGTGACAGATCAAACATCCTTGCACTTATCTCAAGAGAGGTGTAGGAGCCATATTGATTTGTGTGGGAGGGATGGAATAATTGATTGTAGGTAAGGTAAAAAGCAGGAGCCCCATGGTTAGTTTAGTCCCGATTCATTAAAGCTCTCCAAGGCTGGAGAGGATACACTTTCATCAGTGAAGATGGGTGATCCAGCAAACATGGAATGGATTTCCAAAAAGTATATTACTATTTGTTAGCAAATGTTTTTAGTCCTTAACCAGATTCATTCCAGCTTTGCTTGATCACCCAGGTTCACTGATGAAAGTGTATCTTCTCCAGCCTTGGAGAGCTTTCTTAAATCAGGGTCTTTGCGTCTGGGGAGAGAAAAACAGAAAATTGCCCCAGGTGTAGCAATTCAAGTCAGCTTGAGCTTCTTTAAAGAGATGAGGGGCTCAGAGTCTGGGCTGTTAGATTTGCCTTGTAAATCTAAATTGTTTGATTTTACTGCATTGAAAGGCTATAGTGGAATACCAACAGGTGTATTGAAACAAATTTATGTGTTGGCGCACCCATCAGCTACTCTGTTGGATACATTATTGCACATAGTTTTTGTAAAACACCTTTAGCTCCAATGATTGCTTTTTGAAATTCAACGAAGATAATAAGAAATATAAACAATGATACAAATAGAAATAGCTTTACAGCAACCCCAAGTTGCAACCCCATCAAAAGATTTCCACTATCCTAAAATGGAAGAATATCAGGAATTGAGATTAAACAAGGAACGCTTTGAACAAAAGGGATATATATGTATATAAGAAAGATATGTATGTTAAAAGTTCTTCTTTCAAAAAAGAAAAGTAGGCAAGATGGATACATTACATGTAATATTATTATAGCAAAAAGGCAATAAAAGAAATAGGTCAAGAGGTGAAATGATTGAACATGTATGTTATGGACCAGTGGTTGCCAACCAGTGGTCGGACCCATGGACCACTAAATTTACTGGCTCAGGAGAGAGCCTGCGCAGGGAGACGGGTGTCACTCAAAGGGGAAGAAACTTCCCCCATAGTGACATCATGCTAGAACCCGCACACTCCAGGGACACAACCCGGTCAATTCCCCGAGCCTGCGATCCATACAGGAGACATGGTCCGGGGCTCTGGCTGGTGCTCCCCACCCACCAAGTCAGGGGCGCACTGGTCAGATCCACAGACCACCTACATTTTCTTGGGGACTGCTGTTATGGACTGATGTCTAATATAATGATGTAATGAAAATAATGACAAAATATTGGCTTATTTTATTAAAAGATTTTGGAGTTTTGGATTACATACTTCTAATAGCCCTGTACATAGTAACAGATACATAGAAAGACTCCATCAATAAGTAATAGACGCGTACATAATGGGATCATAGAAATTCCTTTTTTCTTAGAAAACATTCTCCTCTTGTAGAAGGTGTTAGACGTAGTTCTTTCTGCAATAAAAAACATACTTATCTGACTGCAATTTTTTTTTTTTTTAAATTAAACTTCCTCATTCTATTGGGAGAGCTGCCATCTTCACCCCTGTGTTCTGGTTGTCAGGTTTTTAGTCATATTGAATAACCAGGCTGGTATGACAGAACTCGCATACATGCAAATAGAAGTTCATTGTCTGGACTGTTGGGAGACCCAGAATATTACAGCATCCTACACTCAGTTGCATATGCAAGAAGATTTGACTACAATTCTCTTTCTGACCTTCTAAGACAACTCTTCATTTTGTTTTCTATGACATGGCAAGCAAATGTATCCAGGCCATTTTGGAGTATATTACTAGAATAATAAATATATATTGCCCCGCCTCAAGCACATATACCAACACTATATCACTACCTAGAGCTTTTTAAAATTCTTCAATCTTCTGAAACAGCAAGTGCCCACTGATCTTGAATCAACCTGTAACAAAGTTGAGACAATATTGCCACCTAGGGGTTATATATGATTATTACAGGTTTCTCTAATTATTAGGTACAGTACTAAAGTACAGGTTATGTATGGGAAGCACCAAAAACCCTCTCACTAAACCAATGCAAGAAGGAATCTGAGTGCATCACTGGCATCCACACCAAAAGGTGAGGAGAAAGTGAGTAACACATAAAAAAGTAAAAACATCCATACAAAAAAATCTCAAGTTGCTTGGGCTTTAGCTGCAATTCCTATTTAATGTACATATGTAATATGTTGGCGCTATATAAATCTTTATTATTACTAATAATAATAAATAGTTACTATTACCTGCAGCTTGTCCAACACCAGATGGGCACATGTGTGCAAAGTAGGATCTTATCTTCGCCTAAATGCTACCATAATCTCAGTGGAGCAACCACAACAGCAAAATCCTGAGGTCTTTTTTGGCCACCAATAATTCTACAAAACTCTCCTAACCTTCCCTGACATGATTGGGATCTAAAGAGTAAAACTAAACTTTCCCTAACTTGGAATTGTCCCTTTACCTGGAATACTACCAAAATGATCTTACAGATATTTGCCTATTTTTTTTAAGTTTAAAATGAAAATACAGATTTTCAGACTGTTTGCTGAACTCTGCATTAAATGCACTTTTTCATTTTATCTCCAGTCTTGAGCCATTTTATTAGTAACTATTAATCCCTTGATTTTTGAACATGACACATATTTCCTATGTGTTACTGTAACTTACTATAGGAGGGGATGCTGAAAAGTTCTCAACTACCACTTCCCAAAATCTGAGCCCGATTGTGTCAGTGTAGCTGAACAGTTTTATTTGCAGAATCTCAGTATTTTATATGATTTTCTTCAGATCAGCACCATGTCAAAGAAAGTGTGAATTTTTAGGCCATCACGAAGTCGCTTTTGCTGCAAAATACCCAATCATAATAAACTATGAAGTGGTGAGCTGGAGTTCAACAGTGAGATTTTCGGACCAAGGTTTATGCAAGAACTGGGGGCTTTCAATAGTATTAACTCCTAAAATTGTTGTTTATGCTCGTGACCTGATTTTGGCAGATCAAAAAAAAATCTGCTCACATACTAGAGATACCCAGGGAACGTGTTGGATTTATTTATTATCTATTTATTTGCAGTTGGGTATACAGCTGTCAGACATAAGGGTGCAATGCAGATTAAAAAAAAAAAAAAACAGAAATGGAAGCTGCAAATATGTTTTTCTATGTCAATGCACCCCCCTCCCAAGGCTCATAAAATGATAAATGTTATGAAGAATTTGGGGTTTGAGTTTGTAGATCATTCATCATCCTCTTACATTGTAAGTTCTTCAGGCCAGGGTCCTCTCTTCCTCTTGTGTCATTGTTTGTATCTGTCTGTCTTTTGCAACCTCTATTTAATGTACAGTGCTGCATGATATGTTGCCACTATATAAATACTGTTTATTATTAAAAATATTAATACTCACTATATTTTGCTCCATCAACGTACTAGAGGTTTTATAATATACTCCAATGAAGATATGTAGAACTCCGTAGAGTTGCCCCCTCCCCACACTGCTCTTGTTTTGCATTGGGAATTA
This sequence comes from Pyxicephalus adspersus, assembly GCF_032062135.1. NCBI lineage: Eukaryota > Metazoa > Chordata > Amphibia > Anura > Pyxicephalidae > Pyxicephalus > Pyxicephalus adspersus. The sequence continues at coordinate 121,960,884 of NC_092862.1, read as the reverse complement.
AGCAACGTCTTTATCTTTATTATAAAGTTTTAAAAGTTTACAGTACAACCATGGTAAATCTAAAGCTCTCTTAATTTTATTATTTTCATCCTTGGTCCATTTGCTACAACAATCATTCCCATGTCATTGGGAACTAAAATGATTGCCCTAATTTCAAATTCATCTAATTATTTACCTCCCTATTTGCTGAAGATTTAACCCCTCTTAATCAAAACTAAAAGGGCTCCTCAGGGCAACACACTTTCTATACCTTGTCCTGGCTTGCTGTACAGCTACAAATAAAATGACTTGCTAAACCTGCTTTGACTTCTTGCCCATTTATTCTTTCATATTTTATATGATGCACTGTTAAATTGTCCAATTTTTCTGGCACACAGGCAGACTGTGGTTCCATAGGCACACACTTTTTACAAACTAGAATCAATAGACTGGGATTCTCAAACTTACTAAAATATTAGACAAATTTGCTAAACCTTACAAATACTATTCTGAACCTATAGGAATTTAAATAAAACAATATACACATACAGATTAAAAAAAACAAAACAATATTACACTCACAACCATGGTGATCTTAATATTATTACAATCAGATATTGGCTGCTTTGGATAAACTTTCCAAAACAGATGAGAAAAACTGATTGTACGCGCCATCTAGTGGTAGACCATCAATATTGCAGCCTTGAAAAATTCTTTTTTATGTTTGGTTGAAGCCCTTGTCACCTAACTTTGACCTAACTAAAATTAGCTATACACATTTCAGTCTTGCTGTACACTCTTTTTCATTTTACAAAAACCATCACAGAAAACCACTGCACCAAACATTGGTAGATCTAAAGACTATTGCAAATCATAAAAGTAATGTATAGTAAGTTTTTTGGACAGTGGGAAAAGTTTAATGCCAGTCATAATATTTGTTGTCTATATACTGTTAGGGAAATTTGAATCCGCATCTGTCCCAGAGGTGCAACAAGAAGATACAGGAAATCTCACAAATGAAAGAATTACTCCCTCCCCCCTTTGCACATGTAAACTATTGGGTTTCCTCTTACTTTTTGGCTCAATGACAGTGTGTCCATTGCAAAGTTGGACAGGATGAGGCTCCACATTAGAAATAAAAAAATATTACTCTACCACTATGTACAACTTCAAAAATTTAACCTTTCATCATCAAAAAAAAAAAAAAAAAAAAAAAAAAAAACGAATATGTAATGCTCCAAGAAAATGTGTTTTCTAATGTGGACACAACATTCATTTTATAGTAGGCTCAGACATGCGATGAATGAGAGTGCTTGGGTTCTGGACGTCACTCTGGGAGAAGTTTCATCCTCTTTGAGTGACACTCGGCTCCCTGCGCATGCACGGTCTGGAGTCTATGCATTTAAAGGTACGCAAAAGGTTGGGGACCACTGCTTTAGGAGGTGAGAAATATGTCTTCTACTTGTGTTTTTAGTTCTCTATGAAGTGGTCACAGACTCTTCCATTATCCTCTGCCAATAGAAGTGTATTACATGTAAGGACACCAAGCGACTGCCCACAACCAGGAGCATTAGAGGGAAGAGAAACACGCTAGAGAGTGAAGGGTGAGGAAAGCACAACTATAACAGGTCTAACACTTCAAGAGAATAATATCAGACAGCACATTATATATACAAAAAAGTTTGTAACTTTTGTGCTTTGATTTGCAGATGTAAACAAACGAAGGAACAGCTTCATTATAGTACCACGGCAGAATCAAAATACACTTTTCTATGGTAAACATCACCTCTGTTTGGAAATTTGGAAACATTTTGGAACTGGAGATGCTTTTTAAATCATATTCTTTTACAAGCAATATCATTTTAACATATGTTGCTTAATTTTAGCTATAACATAATAAAAATGTCATTAAAAATAACACGTTCACACAAAAAAGTATATAAAAATATATCTTTATTTTAATTAAATATAAAACAGCAAGAAAAATTACAACTAAATGTTATAAAAAATACAATTTTATTTTGAACCCTAATAAATACTGGTTACAGATATCTCTGTAATAAACTGTAAAAAACACATTTATTTAAAAAAAATGTAAAATATACAATTTGTACAAATTCAACAACACAAACTAGAGAAGCATCATTTATTTATTTGCATTGTGCAGTATTAATGTAGCATTGTGTAAAGGTTCTTAGAAAACCACTGGCCATGTATACCACATTATGTTCAGTAACAGTAAAGGCAACTTTTGGAAATAACACATACACCGTTTAATGTGAAGTTGTTTCGCTGGCACATTTCAGCTAAAACATTCAGGTTAGGAAGGATCACATTTAATACTGATTTAATAACAGGAAGCCAACCCAGCCAACGTCTATTCTTATAAGCGAAAAAGTTTCAACTAAGAAAGAAACCAGCAGGATGGTGTAAAACAGATCAAGTCATCCGTCAGCCTAAAAACAAACAAAATGTTAATAAATCATTAGTGTCGTCCTTTCCTGTGATCTATAAGAAAGAAATGATTAGCGGGAAGAAAACATAGAATCAAATGGAGAACAGGAAGCTTCGCCTAAGATTGCCACTGAGGTGATAAACTGCAAGAGAAAGGTTAGTCAAATAAAAAAAAAAAAAATTTAAAAAAAGAATAAAATAAATAAACCTTCAAAAGTATATTGCTGTAAAAAGAGAACAGTAAGTGAAAATGTAAAGTTAGCTTTTGGCATGACAATGTATAAAACATTTTTCACCTAGAATTAGAATAGTATTTTACATTTTCTTCCTTTATATAAAGCAAACAGAGGAATGTACTCAGAACCATAATAGTACCAAGGATGCAACCAAATATTTTCATTTAAATGAACCCTGAGAATATTCACTCTTACTGTAAACACGGCTACAAAAAATGTTTAGGAGTCACTATTCCCTCCTCCCCCAAATAAATATTCCTAACAAAATGATCCTTCCCAACCACATACCTGAATACCGACATCATCCAAAACAAATTGGACCTTAGAAACCATTTACCACCTGCCAAGCACTGGAGCCAAAACCTCTGAACATATCAGGCAGGTAATTTTTATAAACCACAAACAATCCATAGGATTAAAAATATTACTGAATACCACATCCTGCATCAAGGGCACGCATTTCAAAAATGTCCAACAAGGATATGAACAAAAACAAAAAAAAACAAAACATTTAATTATGAATATCGGCAATGATAAAAAAGTGTGTAAATAGTAAAATGCATTATCTTCCAGTGGAAAAGATGAGCAGATGAGTTTACTGAGTAAATGCAATAAACTGTCAGGCTCTCTGAAGTGCTATGTGTTTTGTATACTAAAGTAAAAATATATGAAGGTAACCTAGGAGAAAAACAATTGATATCACATGATCACAACTTGATCACTTCAAAATTGGGAAGTCAGTGCAATAAAGAGTAATAAAGGAAAGTATTTTTTAGAGTGGTGAAGTTTAAGGACCCGTCCTAGTTTGCCACTGTGCCAACGTGTTTGGTTGTAAAAAGGGGATTTACTCCACTTTGCACAGATTCTGCCTCTCTTCCCCTACAGGACAGGAAATGAAAAAAATATTAAATAAGACCGACGGCAAAACTCCAACTCCATGTTTTTTAAATAGAATTTAAAAAAACATGTTTTAGCTTTAAATCTATTTTAACAAACTTTGCTATCATATAATGCATTTAGCAAATATATTAGATTTAGAAAATATAAATGCTGTACTTTTTCCCCCCCAAACTAAGATTATTCCACTTAAGTTTGTTGCTTACAATCAACCAAAATGGCAGACACTTCCATCATTGCCAAATGATCATGCCTTACAAGTTCCAGCAATTGATGTTACGGAAGAAACTTCCGTCTCCCTTCCCCCTTGTCCTTCCCACCTGGTAGCTGATTGGTAAGAGAAGGAATGTTAAATCTTATCTGTCATTCTACCTTAGCAGAGCTAAATGGAAGAGCAATACAACTATTTCTGGCATTATATACTTGGATGTGAATCTACCTAGTAAGCAAAGTATTGGGGAGGTTCAGACTTGCTTCAGGAGTGATCCCATGAGGCTCCCGGCGGCTGGCACCCTCGATCACTCACCCTGCAGCACTGCTTTTTAAAGAACGTGTGTTTGCAGATTTACCAGCTGGCAACAGTGAGCAATGTACTGTACAGCTCACTGCCTCCCCTATTCATTCGCTATGGGGCTGACACAGTTGGATACTACTTGTACCATCTCCCTCCAGGCAGAAGTTCACTGGCATGAGCAAGCAGTGACCGCACCGCCATCTCATTGCCACTCTGAACAAAGTCTTTGTTAATGTTGGCAACCACCATTTTGATTGTAGCACAGAACAAGGCTGGAATGGCCCAGTGATTTTACATACTAGTATTACATACCAATACTAGACAAAGAGGAAAGGGGGCTAACTAAAGCTTCTGATTTAAAGACAGAAATAGGGATATATATGTAATAGGATAGGAAATTTTAAAAAAATTATCTTAACTACTGGAAGATTAAAGACTTAAATACCGTCGTGTTTCCATATTTCTATTATATATATATATATATATATATATATATATATATATATATTTAATAATAAGAAAGTCTACTCTGACGCAAACTGTATCTTTGTTTTGTCTGAAATTAAGACACAATCTGAAAAAGCAGTTACTACAAAGTAATTCAAGGTAACATCTTTCCCAAGCAATGTCTACAAAAGTGATCAGTGCCTGATAAGAATATTTGTAGTTTTTGTATTTGATATATGCATTTTCAACCTAATACTTACTACAAAAACTGATTGCACAGCTTATAATAAAGTGATTGATCTACTACATAAGTGCTAACTAAACATTAAAGATCAAGTATAGCGAGCACATTATATAGCAGGGAGGTAGAAGTGCCATCTGGTTCATTTTGCTAAAGTCAACGCAAAATTAACGCCAACGAACACTGAAAAGCGTTTTGAGGGTACACCTGGAATTTGGCTTTACCCTACTTATTTGTGGGACAGCCTGGTGTCACCACCATCGTAAACCTAAAATCATGCATATGCCATGGTAAGAAGAGACTATAACTGTAGGAACAGCCTAGCTTAAGGTTTAGGAATCTGTATAAATCTAAAATGCCCAAAAATGCCCAGAATACTGTTAAAAAATAGCAACAAACTACTCAAAAAAAATCCAGTTTACTTGGTCTTGATAGCTTGAAAATGTAACAACCCAGACTGAAATAACTGCTGATCCAGCAACACGTAAAAACAAAACCCTTCCCTCTTAGAAATTAGAATGACATATGCAAATATCATAATGCTAAGCGTTATTTTTAAAACCCTCATTAAAGTGGGTTAAATAATTTCAGTTTTTTAAGATGTATGCAAAGGCTCAGTTTCCATTCATGAAATACCCTGCCAAGCAAAGCTTCAACATTTATTTCTGAGCATATGCTTCAAAACTGTAAGTAAGACCAGAGAAATATTGATACAACAAAACAAAAATTGCCCCACTGACATTAGGGTAAGTAGCTTTCTTTTAACATTTTCTTTCTGTTTCAGATCTACTTTACAACATTTATACATGTTAAAAAAAAAAATATTAAAAAAGAGAAACTATAAATACAATCTCAGACAAATACTTGGTGAGACAAAACGAAAAACACAAAGAAAAAAAATAAAACAAAAACAAATAAACGTATACATTTTTCAATGTGAAGTTTAAAGAACAAACGCAATAGTCTGGTTAAAATGTTTGACTTACTAATTTTCTTTATAAAATTTGAATAGATACACTTGAACACAACCACGTATGCAAACACTAATGAAACTGAAATTTTTGCAGTCCAAAGAAGTCCAAAGAATAGTGATGTTCTGCCAGGACAATAACTTACTTTAAAAGTTTTTTTTTTCTCATATTTTTTTTTTGGCCATGTACAAAAATTTTACATTTGAAACTTGTTTTACTGTTCCAAGTTCTGATAATACAGATAATGGTTGCCCTATATCTTTTTGATAATAACTGATAGCAAAAGCTGCGGATGTTACAATCTAAATTAGCTGAAGGTATTTTGGTTTGGGAATCTTTCGACTGGCTACTGGATTTAGGAGCGTGGAAGAAAAGTGCAATTTAGTAATTTATAAAGTAAGCAAAAACACAGGCTACATTTCAAGTTAAGCTCCCTGGGTTCAAAACATTACCTCCAAAATGTACTCTTTCTTCTCCCCAAACTAAGAAGATTTGTCGGGCAGAAAGACAGTGTAAAGGCAAATTGTAAATTACAGAAAGATTAAAGTCTTTTAAATCTGGGGCCACTTTTTAGAACCTTAAATCATATTTCTACCATTCAATTTGCATGCTAAGGCAGAGACACCTGTCTATATTGTTGTCATAGAGAGTATACATTACAATACCACAAGGAAAAGGTGTCCATACACAATCGTTACATATACTGACTCCAAAATCATTGATTTTTAAAGACTGAGAGATTGGTTATGCTTACTTTAAAAAATGAAATTAAACTAGAACTAAGCAAAAGATAAAGTGTTTACTTTAATCACCCAATTATGTAAAAAAATGATAACTGGGTATTAAAATTAAAGCTGTTTTACCTTACTTAGATTATCAACATGTCTATTCAAAGGTATTGATTTATTAACCAAATACAATGTTTCTCCCAAGCACAATCAATGAAGTTCCCAGTCTGTTCCCAGATATCAATGAAGTTCCTGTTGTCTGTATAGTACATAGGAAAGCAAAAATAAATCCTATTTACGAAGCTGATCATTTCACTCTACTAAATTAAACCAATTTTTTTTTCTTAGAAAACTTGGGATTTTGGAAACGTAGATATAGAGAAAAACTAGCGATATCCAAAACGAAAACTCTTAGCATGAAAATACAGTTTGGAGTTTTCAGCCTTTAAAACCCTAACCAGGCCTTGGGTTTAAAACACAAGAAATTGTAAACTCAGAAACTTGACCACAACGACAAAAAGGTAAGCAGACACAGATACTAGGTGGCTCAATGAAACCTTTTCATTAGGTTTGTGTGGTTCTCACACAAGGGACCAATAATCATCTAGGCTTTGCCGTACAATTTACTTTTAAGCCAATTTAACCTAAAAGCTATTAGGATCTTTAAAGTTTCTTTTCAGATGGTGTGCCCCAAACGGTATCTTCGACTGGCTACTAACATCCTGCGGGCCAGGTTCTCAGACAGTCCTACAATGTCAAAACACAAAACAAATTTGGTGCCTTACTAATGATTTAACAAAGGTTAGGTCAGGGGTTTTGGGCTATTATCCTCCTTTAAATGAACATGTACACGCAAACAATACAAGCCACTATTACATGCAAGCTAGCCTTCGAGAAAGAAAAAACAAATAAACTAGTGCTTTGTTGTACGTTAACCAACAAGGACAGACAAAAAATACTGGAACAAAGCCTATCAATTAACTAGTAACTGGTGAAATCATGGCGGAAAGGTACACTGCCATAACATAAGTGCCCGAAACAGAATTGTCCATGACAGTCCACCACTAACCAAAACTAGTCTGATCATGCAACAATCAAACTACGTCTAAAGCTTTACAACATACACATGCAGTATATAGCTAACCCATAAGTCTAGAGCAGGAAAAGGGCATAAATGGTGCTTTGAATGTTAGCCCTGTAATTTTATACACATAGCAGAGAAGGAAGTCTAAAACTAGATATTTTATCTAAAAAAAAAATTTTTTTTGGATGGAATAAAACATGCCTCCTGTGCCATCTCTCTGCTTTACATGGTGCAAAACAATCTCCCAAATGTCAGGATAAAAAGCACCTTTCAAATGTTAACACATACAAACCTAATCTAAATGCAAATCAAAGAACCAAAGCAAATTCAAACAGGTATCAAATTAACACCAATCCACATCAGAGCAACTGAGGACAATTACTGTATATGTGATGAACAATCTACACCAGAGTCCAGGAGTAGTACCCTATACCATGCATTTCTATGCCAAGAAACTGAGGCAAAAAAAGCCTGTCCATCCAATGAGTTATAAAACTACAAGTCTTTAGGTATACTTGGGCTAGGCTACAAAAGAAAGATTAAAGTTAAAGGTATCATTTCAAGAAAAAATATGCCACTACCAAAGTTCTGGGGCTCCAACATTTAGACATGCTTCAATAGGTTGTAGGTCACCGACACAGAATAGGTATACAAATGGGACTGTATACCTGTTTCATGCCAATGTCTAAATAGTAAGAATTATGACTGGCCTAAGCTACCAATTTTAATAAGTTGGCAACAATGTTCTAGGTTACTAGTAAGTCTTCCTTCTTACAGACTTTTGTTGAGCAAGGAAAAACAGTTGAAGGTTGTGTGAAATGTGAACCACTACCTGAAACAAGGGTGGGAGAGACTGCTTGTTGGAGAAGGTTCTACCATAAGTACCTAAGAGTATAAAATGGGTACCTATATACAGCATTATAGAATTATTCAGTAGCAACTATCCCATCCCAGAACAACTGAACTTACTAGAAGCCCTTAGCTGTCACTGCCCCTACTTAAGAGTAAAAAAAACTACATAAACTACATCACCTAAAGGCTCCACCTTATAGTAATGGCCTGTAATATACCCCGTTAGAGCGCTCCCTTACAGGGCAACTATGAAAAATCGCACTAGATGTGTCTGTGATGGTTCTCATTCATCCAGGACATGGTATTTGTAGTAAATCTTGTAAGAGTTAGTCACCTTTAACTGGACTTGTAATATTTAGGATGGTTCATAGCTTGTCCAAGCTATTTAACAAAAGTGACATACTCAACATTACTAAAAATCCAGTTTAATATCCCCAACTACTACTAGATAGATTTCTATATTGAGTGATTGATGGTTTTTAATAAACTATCTTTACCTCCAGCTTTCGATCCAGAGCATCTGCTGCAGATGTCTTAGTCCCCCTGCATACTGCTCAGGCACAATTAGTTAATCTACAGGAATCTATGGGGCCATTGTCAAGAAATGAGCCACTGCTATACAGCAGGCAAGGGGTCCACACGTGTCAGGAGCAGATCTCTAGATAAGAAGTATAGAGGTTTAAGTATATTTTATTTTATCCCATCAACATGTAACCTAGTGTGTTCTCATACACTTGCCATTTAGGAATGCTATACAGAACAGGCAACTTATGAACAGAGGCTAAACCTAGGCAGCCTGTTGTGGATTAAAAAAAAATAAATTCAATGCTACTTTAACTAAGGACTTTAAATAAACGTTAAGTGCTATGAGAGTGCTCACAGTAACCAATCAGAAATTGTTGGGCTATGTTTACTTGATGACAGCTGAACTCTAGTTGCTAAAGGTTATTGCACATAAAATAAAAAGTGATTATGGGTCCTGCACACATAAGTGCATAACTTTAAAATAAAAAAAATCTAATTATCTAAAGGAATGTCTGGAAATTTGTGTATTCATTACAGGGGTTTTACCTTAGGAAAATACCATGGGAGGGCTCCCCCTAATCCTTCAACTTCCTGTTAAAGATTCTTACTTCACTGATGTTTATCATTTGTAAAAGGATAGGGCTGGAATGCCAGGTTTCACCTACAAGCTGCAATGGAAATTTGATACAACTCCTCTTCCACTGAGGAGAAGTTAAAGACTAAGTTACTGAAGTCAGACGCAGCTTAATGTCTAACCAAAAAGTTGAATTGATAAGGTTATATTCACAAATTTCTACATACACCTGAGGAATAAACATGGCAAAGTGGGACATACCAGACCGAGTGAAACAAACAAGTATGCAGATACCATGCACTAAAGATAAGAGCAACCATTATTATGTATTCTTTTCTACAAAGGCTATGTTGTCGACATCCAACACACAACGCCACTTCCCACCCCCAAAGTCTTTTTTCCCTGCATGTGTTAAATGTGTCTTTTCACACAGAAATACATGCAAGTATCACAGTCAGTCCTGAAAGAACACAGAATGGCAAAGAAAGTCTGTCGCTCTGTTCAGAAGTCATCCATAATCAAAGAATCCAAAGTACATAGTGAGACACTGAGGTGTCCACAAAGCGTCTTTCCCAGTAATCTGGTAACTTTCTGTAAATGTGGCTGAAATCATTCTGCAACCAGTGACACGTTGATGTGAGATAAGTCTATCATATGCCTAAAATACAGTAAGAACACACTATTAGCATATACAGTTCTTAATTGATCAAAAAAATCTGTTATATAACTGAGCTTAACAGGATAAAGAAATACATAAATGACTATTTTTAATGGGGTTTGTTCATTAGTGCACGGATAAAGGCTTTCTGATAAGCTTCTACGAATGAATAAATGATAATAAAAGTGAATAAATAACACAGGCAAACAAAAAAATGTTTTTGTTTCCAGTTTTGATTAACTTTCATCTTTTGTTCAATAAAGGATGGACAGATTTAGGATTTCATGGTCTCTTAACGTCAAAGACTTTATAACTACACCAGTCAAGATTTGAGCTTATGAAAGAATAAGAACTGCTATTCATTCACAGACATCTACTTATGAAGGATCTTATAACTATTAAAGCCGACCTAAATCTGCAGAACTTACCTTCTCTCCAGCAATGCAACTGCAATGAATGTATGAATTAATTCTTATGATGAGGCTGTATACATTTCCTTTAAAACTGCATTTGTAGTCATAGGATTAAAAATAATTTACCTAAGTTTGTCTTTCTAATAAGTGTATTAGTAGACTTCCTAGAAGGAAACCTGGGATTTTTAGCCAGTGACTGTAAGGTGGCATGAAACCAATTCCAGTATAGATTCAAAGGAGCCGCAAGAACATGCAACGGTTCTGATGTATTCCACCACCTGGACGTTCTGCAAATGAATCAGATCACCCTCCTGTAGGTCTAACCTTGTAAGGTTAAAAAAATCACCCAAAGTTCCGAAATGCTGGCTGGGAGACAAGACTCGTCTGACAACCAAATGTGCAGGGCTCCTCCACCTGACCCATTCAAAGACAAAAAAGAAGGATTTTGAACCCCAGATCCAGATTCCTAAACTACCAGACCAAGGACCAGCATGGTCTTTGGTGATGAATCCAGTCCAGTGAAATCAGGAGACCAGTTAAAATAAGGATGACCATGCGAGACGACTAAAATCTGAGAGACAAAACTCCAGAAGTGATACAGACTGAAAATTTATTTAAAGAAAATCAAAAATGAAAATTAGGTGCTGGTCACCCTCTTTGGACACTAGCAAAAAATGATGCATGCTGGTACTGTGAGGTTATCCTGATCTGTCCTACATTTTTTTGTCCATTTCCAATCCTCCTCTCTCCCCAATGGGGAAGAAACAAAAAGCCCATACTTTGTAAGCACTTACAAGGTAAGTTTTAAATATCTAGTAAAAGGTGCAATCTTGTGTTATTTTACCTTTGTTCCAAAGAGTGTAATTGTAAAGACTGCAAAATCATAACAACTTAAAGTAGATAAAAACCTCATATAAAGAGAAATTTTGTGGACCACCACCAAACAATGGGACTTTTCAGGCCAGCCTTTACCAAAAGTAGCGCATCAAACATCAAATTTCTATAAATCACAAACCTATTTTATTAAATATCATTAAAATCAAACATAAAACATACAAGAGATAAAATCAGTACATGTAACACAGAACCTCCTATTGAGGTTTCCCTTGAGGGTAGACCCAATATTTTCTACGCGTTTCACTAATTGAATATTATAAGGAGATCTGATGTATGCAGACCCTCCTCAAATAGATGGATCACCACAGGACTCGGTGGGGCAGCGTCAAAAGAAGTTACTTACAATTCAATATAGGAAGGTGAGTGTTTTTGATGATTATAAGCAAATGTCCTGCTGTATCTAAAGACATCCAAGCTTGGAGGAATGTGTATGATTGATATACTTGAATCACCTTTCTAAAGGGTAACATATTAACTGTGATTATAAGAAAAAGGCATGAAAGTTCTGGACAATACAACAGATTTAGATCAATTAGCCATCATCTTGAAAATTAATTATTTTGCTGCTGTCCCATCCATCCCCAAATAAATCTATTTGAGGAAGATCTGCATGTCCGCATACTTATTATAAGATCTCCTTAAGAGATTCAATCTGCGAAATGCGTATAAAAAATTGGGCGTACCCTCAGGGAAAACACCAATATGAGGTTCTGTGTTATATATACTGATTTTATCTCTATGTTTTATGTTTGATTTTAATTATATTTTTAAAAAAAAAAAAGGATTGTGATTTAAAGAAATTTGTGGTTTGGTGGGCCAATTTTGGTAAAGGAAATGTCCCATTGTTTGGTGGTGTTCCACAAAATTTCTCTTTATATATATTCCAATAGGGATGTGGTCATGTTGAGAATGGAGAGGTTAGATACTTGTATGCTATAGATGAAAACCCTCAGCTACCGTATATACTGGAGTATAAGTCAAACAGAGTATAAGCCGAGGTACCTATTTTTACCTTAGAAAACAGGAAAAATTGATTGACTAGAGTAAAAACAGAGGGTGGGAAATGCTGCAGCTACTGGAAAGTTTCAATATTCAAAATAATTACCAATAAAATTGCATAATATTGCCATTACAGCCATAATATGGTAAACAAATACCAAAGCGAGAATTTAGTGGTTAGGTAGGTATATTACTTACCGTACCTAACCACTAAATTATCTTTAACCTCCCTGGCGGTATAATTCTGGCTGGAAAAAGTGGCTGAAAGCGGTACTGTAGCGTTCTAATTCTCTCCCTATTTCCACACAAAAACATTTTTTTTTGCATAGAAATTTATTTTAAATTGTAGGTCTATAATTTTTAGGCATAACTCACCGAAATATGTCCAATATTTATTACATTTAATAAAAAACTTTATATTAAAAAAATCTGTTAAAAAAATAGTTAGACATGTAATATAACTGTACAGTAGTATGTATATTATATATAAAGATTTCTTTGTGTTGGATTCAATACAGCGATTTTGTATTGAATCCAATACAAAATTATTTGAATTTCGCACTGCAACAAACCGACGCATGCACCAACTTCACCGGGAAACCCTGGGGAACATCTCTGAATTTGGCCTCTGAAGACAGAAGAAAGAAGATGTGTCCGGAGGAGCTGCGGGGGCCCAGCAAGATGCCAGGGGACGACAACGAAACAAGGTTAAGTGGGTTTTCCTATGTTTTGTGTACTTTTGAATTAGGCGCCGACGTGTAGCCGCCGTTACACCCGCGTACCCCTGCTGGCTTTTGTGACCAGCATATTTCCGCTGCAGCGGCGGAAACCGCAGGACGCTGCTGCCGGTTGGGGTGCTTTTCTGGGGGGACCCATGCACTTGACTGGAGTATAAGCCAAGGGTGACTTTTTCGGCACAATTTGGGTGCTGAAAAAGTCTGCTTATACTCGAGTATATACGGTAACTAACATTTAGTTTGCTAATGTACTGCATGATTATTGAAAATGTCCAAATTCCTTCATAAGCACAGTCATGACTGGTTCTCGTGGTACACATGCTATGTATTCTCAGCAAGAAATTGTGAAGCAAAACCAGTTTAGTTACGCTGGTTTGAAAAATCAAACTATATAATTTTTTTTAAACTTACAAGGTTTTATATTCAGTCTCGGGAAAATCAAACTTTCACAGGTATGAAATTGTATCTGCCAACTAACTTCCCCCCACACCTACCTGTGAAATTTCTGCTGGAACTGCAAAGCATGGTGTGGATTTAGAAAAGTTGCTATGGCTTTTCTCTGATGAGGGAACATCTGAAGATCCTGCAAGATAATCAGGTAGATTAGATGATGTGGATATTTTCTACTCACTTCACTTTTTCTCTGAATTGACTGAAGGACACAGCGAAATCACCACCCTCTATGGCTTAACACTTTAGTTACTAATCGCCCTATTTTTTTTTGCACTTTCCAGCATCTGTCCCCACCACCACAACACTACAAATACCTACTCATTCACTCAATAACACCTGACTTCATATCTCGGCAGATGTTTATTTCTACCCACTTCATGGACCCTTGTCACAGAGGCATCTACTGCTGCAGGAAGGCTGTGAAAAAAGCAGGCTTGCATGCTAAACAGGACAGCTACTCCAACAAGTAATTTGGAAACAAAACTATTTTTACCAGGTTAATAACAACTCATTTAAAAGAACATCAACACTGGGTGGCTTTCTTTCTCACCGCCAAAAGTTGGAGCCATCTCCCAACTTGCCTCCTTATTCTGGTGTAATTATATAGACTGTCAATCACCCCAGACAGGAGACAAAGGTAAACAAGTTGAGAACTATCCATATAGTGCCTGTAGCTGCTGTCAGCATTTGCTTTACACATCAAAGACATGTGAATAGCGCATCAAATTTTCTGATCAATTTGAGCTAATGATTTTAAACATTGTTTCTCAGTAATCAAAACATACAAAAGTAGGGGTGAAGACAGTTGTACTTGATAATTACTATATAGCCGCTAAAATATAAATACAAGTGGAATCATTTCTGAAAATATATAGAAAAAATATAAATAAACTAGAACTATGCAAATGAAAATGTGTGCACACTATGAAGAGAGATTTTAGTTTCCAATTAAGTACAAATGTTAACAAAAAGAATACTGTATGTCCATTTTGAATTTATCTATAGTTTCACTGTAATCTAAAAAAAATTCAAATCTCACATATAGCAATTATTATGTTATATTAATATAGAAAATCCAAAAATATGCACATAAGTTTAAAATACATGCACTGATCTGCCAAAACAATAATACCACCTGCATAATACTGTGAAGGTCCCTACATAGTATTAGGCGTATCACTGAAAACACAAGGTATATTCTCCACAAGGCATTCTCCAACATGTTTGCAGCAGATCCTTTTAATCACACTGCCTCCACCAGCCTGCGTGAATCCCTAATTAAACCTGCTGCCATAAATTTCCCATCAATTTTTTTTTTTTTTTTTTTAGGTATTAGTTTTGGCCTAGACTACAGTACCCTGTAATCCAATCATATACAGCTATTTAGCATAATTATTAAAAGATAAAACACAAACATTTTTTTTCACCCAATAGGCTCCCTTAGCAACAGGCACATATACTTGTTGCCACACTACATGTGTCAGTTCAACAGTTGGTTTTCCTTGGATGATTATGGTAAATACAAACCACGGTATACAATAGGAAATATACAAGTTCTGCCATTTTAAAATCTAGCCATCAAAATCAAGCCCTTGTCAGAGTTACCCAAATTGTTACACTAGCCCAATTTTCATGATTCTAACACATTACCTTCAAGAACTGACTGTTCACTTGTTTCCTTAAATATCCCACCTCTTGACATGATTGTAACGAGATTTGGTGTACCGAGATATTAATTGTATGTTTTTAAAATTGTATTTGCAATAGCAAATATAAACGCTTATTCATCTCACCCGTTAGTAATTTTATGGTTTTGGCTGATCAATGTATATATTCCAAAGTTGCAGAGTTAGGAACCTCCCTCTCTTCCTTTAATGATATGTCACCCACCAGGAGTAAAAAGCTCATGACATACATATATAACAAATGTAGCAACTGCCGCAAAAAAGATAGACAGTTCTGCTGCATTGCACTAAACCAATATTGTAGAAAATGCAATCCATCATTTGACCAGAAACTTTTGATGTCACTGTAAAGCAAGGACACTAACTCCTAATCAATTGACTAGCTGAAGAAATGTCTGCGCTCACAATGTTTGGATGACAGCTAAACCTTAACTAAGCATGGGCAACTGGTTTGATAGTTTGATCTGACTCACCAGAGACTAGAATTAAGAAAACTGCTGTACAGAAATGTCTCCTAACAGTACACATTGATCAAAGGCATACTAACCCAAAGTTCTCTCAAAGAGGTGGCTAACCGCATTTACAAACTTTTTCCACAACCTTGTTGAGGACTATCCAACCAGGGGCCTGCTGGACTCAAGTTTGCAGCCTGTGAGGCACCCGAGATTTTATGCCTGCCACCTATGCTCGACTGTCACTCCTCTCTACATTTGAGGACTGAAGTAAAATGAGATTAGTATCACCGTGAGGGTGAGGCAATGCATCTTAATGTGAAATGCCACCGTGGAGAGAAACCTTTCATACTTCAGTGGTATGTGAAGGAGTACATGGTGTATTACTGGAAGCATTGCCACAGTATGGGAAGGTGATAGTTCCTAAAAAAAAAATGCATACAGAATCATTGTGTTTGACTGCAACCCTGCAGCAAAAGACACACTATCTAAAACCTGCAAATTGTAGCTATATCAGGTGTCACAGTGGCTCATAGGTTAGCACTTAGCAGCACTAAGTCCCAGATATGAATCTCGGCCAGGGCATCTGGAGTTTGCATGTTCTCCCCGTGTACTCCGGTTTCCACCCACATTCCAAAAACATGTGAACAGGTTATTTGGGTTCCCCCCAAATTGACCTTAGACTGTGGTAATGACATATGACTATGGTAGGTACATTAGATTGTGAGCCTCTGAGGGACAGCTAGCGATTTTGACTTTGGGACTTTGTGAAGTGCTGAGTAATATGTTGGCGCTATATAAATACTAGTTATTATTAATATATTACAGGTGTTAATGGATTAATTACACGGGACCTTTTTTCATATATAATTGTAAAAATAATGTGTGCTTAACGTGGACCTTCTATCACTTTTGTAACATTTATATAAAGGGTTGTTATCCCTATATAATGTAAAAATGTGCACCATGCAAGAATGATGTTAAAAAGAAAAGAGCTATTACACCATAATAGATGCAACCTCTTAACAAGGTAGGATGGAAACAAGGCAAAATATAGTTCAGTAAATAAAGTAAAATGAGTTTGACTTTTAGTCACATGGATTTTTTTTGGACTCTTTGGCAAACACATGTGATAAAAATTACCTAATTGCCTAAAATATTGCACTAGACAGCTTTTGAAGCAACAGAGCCCTACAATGCTTCTTCTTCAGCTCCTTTATGACAATTTAATTAGGACACGCTTGATGCTTATCAATCCAAACATATTACTATCAGGGTAATTTCCATCCAACTCATTGACATTTCCCTGCAATTAATTCTATGAAGATTAAGTACTTTAGTAACATCTGCGTCTGGATACTCGCGGCTGGTGTGAAGGAGCACGTCCTAACTGCTCTGGTCCTTCACCCCATATGGTAAGATGTCAATGAAAAATATATTGCATTGACATTCTGACTTTAAATGATGCAGATAAACTGATGTAACTAAACTAAAACATGGCGGATTGTACAACCCCAGCTAATCAAAATGTAAAAAAATCCATTCAGACATTTTAAGGTTAATTACAGTAATATTGCCACCAAAAGGGCAGTCAGAATAATGTAAAATGAATTAAGTTTTAAAAAAAAAAAACATGGCACTTCCTTTTCTTGTGAGGAAATAAACTTAAAAAAGGTAGTGTTTTTTTTTTTTGGCAGAGGAGACATGCAAACTATTTTGCCAAAAAAAACAAACAATTATTTTGTCTCTTGTAGCCTACAATAATATAGTCCAGGGGTGTCCAAACTTTTTGCAAAGCTAGCCAGATTTGGTGAGAAGAAAATGTGTGGGGGTTGACCATTCAGCACGTACTCAGGGTTAGTGTGGACGTGGTCTGCGCAGGTCCTGCACAGCACACGCCCACCAGGGTGACGTGAGGGATTCCCTGTGCACCTAGTCCGGTGTCAGTGTGGGCTCCGTGCAAAGCACATTCTTGGAATCAGAGTGGGCGTGGTCTGTGCGAGTCTTGCACACGCCAACTATAATGATGTAGGGCATTCCCTGTGCACACACGGGGACTCCCGTCTTGCCGATTTCGCCCGCCGAGTAGCGGCCCGATAATTGCAAGGCGGTTGATCAACTTTAATGAAATATAAAATAGCTTTTTGTACGCGTGTATTTTATACTGTGGTCAACAGTGCTGGCAGCTTGCATATTATTGACTATTATGACAAAAATCTATGAAATCTGAAAACGGGCCGAAATTGGCCCCCGGGCCACACTTTGCACATGCCTGCTCATTTCACTTGAAACCATGCATGGTATTTCCAGAAAGACTGTACAATGTCCTGCTGTTTGACAGGAAGCAGTGGGAAAAGGGTTGATCTCACCTGTACTTTGCGGTTTAATTCACGAACCAGGCATATCTCTGTTGGGCCTCCAATTAAATCCCACGCTATGGGAAGACTTTCACTAAGGTGGATTTGAAGAGATACCCAGGCATGCTCAGGTCTTAATCTCCCATGTTCTCAACCCTGATAAACTAACTTTGGCTTAGGCATGAAATTCCCAGACCTTCACTTTGGTAGGTTAAGAGTCGTATGCACAACATTTTCATAAATGAAAAACTCATAGTGATTTTAGTTTTTAAAAATGAGAAGTTTCTTGATGTCCAGCAGCCATGGATTAGGTCCACTTACCCGGGGACAATGGATTGTACTTTATGTAGAATGTAGCTTGATATGTCTGTATACCCCTCTTGGAAAATTTTACTCTCCCTAGTACCACGCCACTAAATCCATTTTGAAAAACCTTAGGTTTATGATCTAAGGATTTGCGAGATGTGTTTCTTTTGCTCACGTTCCTGTGTTTTTCTTCATTTATTTTTGTCTATGGTATATCTGCACTCAACACTTGAACAAAGTGACTCTGGTTTGGGTTTCGGTAGCCAAATCTTCAATCTGAACTGGATATTAGTTCAATGGAAGATGCTAACATGTACAAGGTAAACAGTACAATAAATTTAGTCATATGTATGAGCAGGCAAATGCCATAATTATAACAAAATGTGTTAGGCTCCAATAAAAAAAAAAAAAAAAAAGTTTGTTTCTAATGCTTGTGAAATTCATTGCATAGCCATTCAGTTAAAAAAACAAGCAACATTTTAATTTCTAAATATGAACAAATACTTCTAACTTAAATGTAGATTTTGGCATTTCTGTAAAAGCAATTCGGTTACCAAGTATGACCTACCTCAATTGGTCCTACAGACATCAGCAAGTTTCTTAACTGGTGATCAGTGGTTGATGAAGAAAGCCCTTCAACTGTCACAATGCGAGTCTGAGGAGTGCACTCCCCCACACGAAGGTTCTGTTTACTTGGCATCAAGCGTCCTCGGCCCATCTGTCCACCAACTCCTCTGCCTCTCCCTCGCATAATGACCTGCCAAAGGGAAAATGTACAAAGTTACTTTGTCCTTTTACAGTATTCTTAACGACATTTTTAATACAAATGACAGTATTTCATTATGTTTATAAGCAAGGAGACACCACAACCTAATATTGCACAAGCCCTAAAAGGATATTAGGTTTAATATTCAGGAGGATGAACAGCAATACAGCATATCTGCAGCAAGTACACCTTAGGCTATGTACACACGTAGGATTTGTGTGACTGGCAATAATTTCCACGGTCATTTCCAGTGACAGACGTATGAACACTGTACACACAGTGTGCACTCCATAGAGAGGGAAGAGAGGGGAAGGACGAGCGAGGGCACCCCACTTTGGTCTCACTCATGGCATGCATCAAGTTTGTTCCTGATTGTCGTTCATTGATCTGCTGTGGCAGACTGATAAACGAGTTCAGTTGAGTCCAAAGATCATGGTGAGTATCTACATGATGGGGGGTGAGAAGCCAGAGAGTAAGGGTGCAGAGTCTTGACTACCACTCCCCACACTAAAACCCCCTATAGGCAAGCTATCTAAGCGCCCACAAAGACCAACAACCCTCCCAAAACATACACTCTCAAGAAAAGTGGTGGCACAAACCTAATGAAGCTTTTCCTGAGCAGATTTTGTACCTTGTTGTTTGCAGGTAGATGGGGACCTAATTTTGAAAGAACTAGACTAAGATTATGCAGGGGTGGGTGTTAAGATTTTTTTCTGGTTAATGCAAATGTTCCAGCTACAAAAAATTGGGAACGAACGATATGAAGAGGCTTCCTACTATGCACGTTAAACATTCATAAATAGAGGTTCTATAATTCAGGGGTGCCCACACTTTTTTGGCTTGCGAGCTACTTTTAAAATGACCAAGTCAAAATGATCTGCCAACAATAAAAATGCTAAACACAT
>NC_092862.1:121819674-121940617 GCF_032062135.1 Pyxicephalus adspersus | reverse complement strand
TGCCCTTTCTGCCTCCTTCCCCACTCTCTACTGTTACACGAGCCTTCTCATGCACTGAAAGATATCCCCAGCATCCCTATAAACGTACAGCAGGGCTGCTGGTAAACAGCAGGAAGGGGCAAGGCAGGGCTCTGCGATCGACTCGCTTTGCCATTGCGATAGATCAGTTGATAGCGATCGACATTTTGGGCACCCTGCTATAATTTATTACATTACAATAAATGGTTGGAAACTGAAGAATGGAAAACATTTTACTGTACCTTATTTGGAGAGTGATATCCTTGGACACCGGTTACAACCTGGGGACTTGAGCCGTCTGATAGTTGTGAACGGGGTTTAACTTGAAACTGCTGTTGATGAGACTGTTGCTGTTGTACACTTGTTTTCCCCAATGTTACTTTCCGAACTGGCCCAGTTCTTTGTTGAAGACGTTGCTGCTGCATTAGGGGCCTCTGTTGGGCGACAATTCTTTGTTGAGGAACCTGTTGTTGGCCATGTTCTGAAGGCTCCTGGACATTGTTCTCAACCTGTTAACAGCATTTCAATAATTATTATTACCACATGATGTGTCAAAAGACCAAGGTTGCCGCTTTATGCAGCGTTTTCTGTACTTTTTTTTGGCTTTAAAAGGTATTTTGCCAAGAACTGGTGGCATCTAACAGTATAGTGTGCCTAGGCTAGGTACACACATGCAATAATATTGCTAAGGATCCTTTCCAACGAAAGACAACTGCACGATGAATGAACGAGTGCTGTACATACAGTGCCATTCTGCTCTATGGAGCGGAAAGGAAAAGAACAGAGCGGCACCCCGCTGTACCCTCTCCCCTTCACTTTAAATACTTTTTTTTATACTTTATTATCTTTCCTCGTCCGCGCATCCCCCGGGACGGTGGTTTGGACGACGGACCATGAGCCCTGTACACACACCAGATTCTCGTCCGATATCAGCCCTGTGCCTGCTATCAGATGTGAACCATTGCACGTGCATACTTAGCCTTAGTACAGTTAAAAAAAAAAAAACTACAATTTATGGGACTCCTATTAAGAATAATTTATATCTGTTTAACCACTTCTCAGCCTGCCATAGCTAAATGAGGAAAAAAAAAATGATGTATACTGTATACTCTTGTTGCCATCAATTAGTAAGACAGCCCTATGAGTATGCAAATTAATATCCTAACAATCTTCAGACTGAGGAAAATGATTATTTAAATGTGCTGGTATATCAATAATTTTTGTTAGTAGAATTAAGGTTAGGTTTGCTTTGGTAAATCATGTATACACTTCATTAATATTAGTAGAATAATACAGCATGATCCGGTCATTGTAGTACTGGATTTAATGCTAGAGATGATGATGTATGGGCCACACCACAAGCCACAGACATAAAACAGAATTGTTTTGTATGTTAGATTAAGACTGCAATTGTATATGTATGTATATATATTTATGGGGGGGGGGGGGGGATATTTCATTACCATAGAGAATACCAGCAAATATTAGTACACAGACAAATTTTCACAAATAAGTAAAGATCTAAAGTGATTTTTTTAATTCAGCATACAGATTCCAAAAGATCATTACACCCAGGCAGACTAAACATGGGCAAATAGATTTTTACACACTTGTTACAGCCGCCATCTAGAGATTGCTAGAAAGCTACAAAGAGAAGGAAAACAAAAAGTTTCACAACCACATTCATGCACAGGAACAATTAAATGAGATGGTAAGAGGTTGAGGTCTTTAAGCATTAGTAACAAGAGATGGTTCTGGTTGGTTTTTCTTACATAGTGAACACTGGAGGATGAAGAATGACAAACATCCCAAATCTGTCCTCTGAGGGAGACTGAAGTTGTTTATTGATTGCGGATTTGTCAACTCACTGACAATTCCACTTTAATACTCAATCATACTAACTGTTCATTCACAATACTAAATACAGGGGCTAAAGAAATATCAGGTTCCCATTAAAAAAGGAACTTTTAAGAGAAGAACTGCCTAAAACACTACATAAAAACAAAACACTTTTAGCTATATTCCCTGTGGGTAATACACAAGAGTCAGATCTAAACAATTTATTTGTGCTCCTGCTCTTCACCAGATCTTGACTGACAGCACAGCATATATTGTAACACAGCAAGGAAAGCTTTTTTTCCCCCCCTCATTCAAACATACCGAAATAAACTATCCTAATAAGGACTGACCAGACATCTGAACAAAAATGACCAAACAGGCCACAAGTGGTAGTTAAATAAACAAAAAATCAAGCGGAACTAAAGATTGGGCCCATGATCAGGGAGGGTCAATGCTGCAGAAAATATCCCTTCAACCTGCCTGATCTATCAAAAAAACAGAGCTGCCAGGATAGCCAGCAATCCCCACTTCCCCTGAGGATTGAAGATCTCCTGGGCACTTGCATGGAAGTTATGTTACCCTGGCCTTGGCAATCAAGATGGCCAAAGATCATTTCCAGGAAAAAAAAGAAAGAAAATGGTGTTGCAAGGAAGGAGAGGCAGGTGAGCATTGTGGGTTTAGTTCTTCTTTAAGGCAAGTTTGGTGATGAAGTGGGCTCACTTGCATGGCAAGATTTGGCCACAGTAGCCTGCTTTCACAATGCCATCATGCGATATAACTTTCCAATTACTTTTTTCCTCTTAATTAAAAAAACAAAACCAAAACACAGCTAATGAACCTGAAACATGTGGCTTTGCAGAAGTAGGCTGCCACTGAAGCCCCAGAAACATATCAGAAACACTGGTTTGCCATGGAAAGGTGGCCTCTGAACTGAATCAGTGTTAGGAGATCGTGTTAGATTTGCAGGATGCCGTGATCTATTGATTTTTTTTAATTTAGGATAAAGAAAGTTCCCAAAAGGAAAAAAAAAAAGGAAAAGCTAAAACACATCCCACCTTCTCACAGCACAGAAGAACACTAGAATGACAGGTCAATTTTAAATGAACAGATCAAATGTACGATTGCAAAAGATGAATTGGTTTCTGCGACAAGCTACATTAGCATAACACTGAGTACGGAATCTGTTATTGCTTTATACAAACATGTAAGAGATGCAGCCTGTCCATGTACGAGAAAAATAAAGATGTTTTCAATAGCTCATAGCAGAGCATGTTTAGAATAGATGGTGCTTTTCAATGAAGATGAAGAGAGCTGCCAAGCCTTCAGTCAGTGCGTTAAGTGTTCACGTACAAAGTGTTGCTGCTGTCAGGTTTCTCCAATTTGACAGATCAAATCTTATTTTCCTCTTCAAACCTCTAGAAAAAGATACTGCCGATGTACATTTGGTGCTGAGCAAATTGATTAATCCCTCTCAACAGAAATCGCATCTCTTGATTACAACTAGGAGACGTTAAGCGGCATTATTCTGAAGTGACAACACTTGACAAATTCCCAAACCGCCTCGCTCTCAGCCTATTGTCACTGGCATTAACCCTGATGAAAAATT
This sequence comes from Pyxicephalus adspersus, assembly GCF_032062135.1. Classification (NCBI taxonomy): domain Eukaryota; kingdom Metazoa; phylum Chordata; class Amphibia; order Anura; family Pyxicephalidae; genus Pyxicephalus; species Pyxicephalus adspersus. The sequence continues at coordinate 121,937,154 of NC_092862.1, read as the reverse complement.
AATTTCCCTTATCTTCTTCTAAGCCCAAAATCCAAATCCTCCAAACAGACTCCTCTTTTCTGTAAAGGTATTATGAAAACCACAGAAAGATTAATTGCATGTCTTCAGGTGACATTAAATTAATTTTGGTGCTCGTGACAGACATTTGATAGTGCATATTGAGAGGACAGATAACATTGTCAGGATACACAGCAGGACACTGGAGCGGTGTCCCAGGGCAGCATCTTATGAATTGTGCTGTGATAAGGCCAGTACCTCACTGTCATTGCCGCTGTTACTGATCTTGGATCTTGCAAATCTGAAGACATGGATTTCTATGAGGTCTGACAATGCTTTGGCCTTGCAATAAACACATTGCCTAAGTGAGGAAAATGCAGTAGGAGATGTTAAACCTTTGCCAACAAGCAGTCTCTGAACAATATATTCTAGCAACTGCATCACTTACAGCAGATTGACAGTTTCTAGAGATACCAAATAGCCTGGCTATAGACATGGTTTTTATCGTGAAGCTGCAGAACATACTATGTGCCGTGTTAAATTGTTTGTGTGTGTATATATAAATACACACACCTGTATATGTACCCTACCAGTATAAAATTTAGACAAACCTCATTCAATTTTTTTTTCTTCAATTTCTATTATTTTCTACATTATTGATTAATATTGAAGATGTCCAAACTATGAAGGAACACAAATGGAATGTTTGAATAATCTAAAACATAAAACGTTCTATTTTAACACTGTTTAGTTTCTAAGTATTCGCCTTTTTCTTGAAGGGCAGTTTTGCATACTTTTTAGATTTATGAGGTAGTCAACGGAGATAGCTTTCTATTAAGACGTGTGAATTAGGCTAAGTCAGATGATTCTCATTCCATATTTGCCCCAGAGCTGATATCGGACGAGAATCTGATGTGTGTACAATGCTTGTTGTTCATAAATTCATCCTGGTGAGTCAACAAACGGTTGTAATGAAAGTAAAGGGGAGAGAGCGCAGCAGGTGTCGCTTGCTCGCTTGTTCTCCACCCTCCATAGAGCAGAACAGCACTCGTTCATGCATCTTTCAGTCTATAGTGGTTGGTTGTTGGAAAGGATTGTGAAAGATCCTTTCCAACGACAATTATTGCACGTGTGCACGCCGCCTTTATTTTGGGAGTTTCTTGCCTTCATAATGTTATCAGTTGTGTTTTGTTGTGCAGAGGAAGGGTTGGTACACAGTAGTATACAGCAGTAGTCGCCAACATTTTCAGACCAACAGACCACTAAATTTACTGGCTCTGGATCGCACATGTGCAGGGAGCCGGGTGTCGCTCAAAGGGGAAGAAACTTACCCCATAGTGACGTCATAATGCCAGAATGCCAGGCTGTGTAGAGAGACATAACTCGCCCACTTCCCTGAGCCTGCGATAAGCACAAATTGCTCATTTCTCAAGGAACCCCCGGCAACCTCTGGAGGAACCCTGGTTAAAAAACACTGATGTACAGTAATAAAACTTAATCTGGCTTAACAAAAAAAAAAAATTTGTGTGTTTCTCAAAAGTTTGGATTTCTTTAATATTCATAGATAATGACCATAGATGATGGCTGAAAAAACATGGCTCCTTTCCCAACTATTAAGAGTAAATACTAAGATACAATTGAGTTGCAAAAAATGAAGCTGACACATGAAGACCTTTCATCAACATTTTCATATTGGGTGACAGGATTTCTTGCTCCCTTACATTGTTGAAAAGTGTGATCTTCATTTTTTTTAATTTTTTTCTTTTTTTTAGGTACTTTTTTATTTTCTCCATTGCTGGGGTTTTTGCCAAGGCAACAAAGGTTTTCAGGTACTTCCAAAGCCTCCTGGGATACCTATGTCACAGAACGCGGGCAGAAGTTCCTTTATTTTACAGTGCATGCGCAATATAGAGCTCTGCATCATGTGTTAGCATTCAACAAATGTAAAGGTCAAAGCCAAGTTATGTACATTTGTATAGCACTGTCTGATGACTTCACAGAAACATCAGGCACCATGAGGGAAGCTTGAGGACAGAAGAATGATGGGGCTATAGGAGTGAAAGTGGGAGAATGGAGGATATTATAAAGACTGCACTAAACCGGTGGGCTGAATAAGGAGGTATTTATGGTAGAAGGGGCACATTTTGTCTACTGAAGGCTAAACTCTTTTTTAAGCAAGGTGGCAGCTACTGTATTGTGACCCAACTCTTCAGTTACCACCCCAAAAACAGCCTGGTGGTTACTGAAGAATGCCTGGGGGGGGGGGTGCACGCAGGTAAAAGGGGCTGGGGAGAGCACTTAATTCCATGGGCTCACATGTAACCCAAATAATACCAAGTTAACATGACTGAACTAACATTCAATCAACAATAAGTGATACCACACTAGGTATCTTATTGTCAAGCCTTGGAACTTTTTGGAATTTGATAGCTTTTTTTTTTTTTTCAAAAGTAGAGAAACAAAAAGAAAAACCTGAGAAACTTCTGTAATTTGGCAAAAAAAAAAAGATTTTACTTTTAACATTTTATCTTTTATTAAATGTAACACCTGGGAATTAATGAGTGAAATACATCTGACAGACCCCTAATGTCGGAAATCTGACCAAATATTATATTATCCAACCTAGAGAATGCTGTAAACAGATGGGTAGTGTGGAAGGGCAATTTTCATTAAATAAGGAAATTAATATTAAACAGAAAAATGCCTCCCCAAAACGAGGAGACAACATAATGTAGCGAGTGGCCTTTACATTCAGAGAATATGCTTATTCAAGCAAAGGTAATGTATTAATCAAAGGGACAGATTTATGCCCAGTGGCCTTAAGGAAGAAACTCTGTAGGGGTTTCCTTTTGTCAGCAGCAGAATTTTTCTGCAATAATAAACAGCCTCACGGATTTACCTTTTTGGACAGAGGCTTCAAAAAGAATTATTATTACTTTTTTTATATATAGAAGAGATAATTTATACATAAAATCCTTGTTGCTGTTTATTTTCTCCAGTTCTCCTGTGGGGCCAAGTATCTTTGAAAACATATGGGTGATCAATCTAAAATGTTTGGAGAACAGTGACAACCTCAAGTGGGGAGTACAATTAAAACACAATCTGTCTGTCAGTAAGGCTTTCCTCTACACTCTCCAGATTTTAGTCTCACTCTCTCCTTTGCAATCAGTTGGCTGCTAATCTGTTTCGCAGGTCTCCCATCTAGCAGATATCCACCAAATACTGGCACATCTGCGTGCTTTTTTTTCTGCTGATAAGCCAAACAGAAAACCGATGAAAAAGCCAAAAGGGGACATGGGAAAAGAAAAAGAGAAAGCTTTCCATGTCAGAAATCAGTACTACTCCATGATATATTCCATTGCCCCTCAGCAGAACAAGTAACATTTAAAATGAACAAAAGACAAACACAACCAGACACAGAGAAACATGAACAACAATAAAAACTTAATGATGAACCCACATCTCAGACAAATCTAAAAAGGAAAGTATTAGGTCTAGAACAGTGGAAACCCATGGGTGCCACTTTTCTTTACTATGTATCAGTTCACAACAATCTTGCAGAACTGATAAATATACCGCAAAGGGCATGGAGGGCCAAAGTTAAGAACATCAATTTATAAGTGATATATTTAGCTAATTTGGAGTCACGTTCATTACAAAAGACAATATTGAACTGTGTCTGGTTTTGCCTCTGCATATAGAAAGCCTTTTTACGTTAAGTGCAGCTAAAAAGTAGAATAGACTTCCTGAAAAGATTGTTTGAAGCTAGTGCAGACAATAAAATTTTGAAACAATAGATTAGTATTTGTAAGTACTAACATTGCAAATTGATGATCCAGAAAGCGTGATAAGGAATCGTAGGTCAACTTTGGTTTTAGGATTCTAAATATGAACTTGATGGCTTTGGGTCTTTTTTTTTTATCCCAAACTTTACCATCTGAGTACCTACACATCAAACAATCAAATCTCACTGGCAAAGCTTTTAACCACACAAACTGTGTACTAATGGTGTTATCACTTAAGCTGGAAGGGCATTACCTATCCTGAAGTGTACAGCAGTCTGACGTGCTACGGGCCACCAAAAAATGGAAACTGTTACAATGAATGACAAATTACAATTCAACATCAGCAGCTTTTGTCAATCAAACAACATATTGGTGTCATCATTCTCCTTATTCAAGCTAGGGTTGTCCCTGAAATACTAGAGCTCACAAACTCTCATTTTAAAGTGTATTAAAAATTGCTAAGTGGGTAGAGGAGGGAAAAAAGGGTTGTCTTTATTCATGGTCTCCTTTTTAATACAGACTACTTGCATACAATATTCAGGGAGAGAAAACTAATGCTAGAAAGCCAAACCACAATTTTATTTTTATTTATTTAGAATGGTCAAAAAACTAAAATTTGTGAGTGAACGAAAAAACATGCTATAAAACAAACTCACCAGCATTTTGAAACAATGAAACACATCCTCTTGCAGGATTAATAAAAAAAAAACCCAACCACAGTTTTTTGTTAAACTGGGAGAAAAAATGTTTTTCTATAGCTGTACCTCAATTGTATTTAATGTGCAAGATGATTAAAAAACAGATAGAGCATGATGTAACATTAATAAAAACATATAGTTTGTACAAAAAGTATAAAAGCTAAACATATTCCAAGATCAGTTGCCAACAGTGAACATACATTTCACTTTTAGAAATGGTAATTGGTTATGTCAAGTTAATGTGAACTTACCGAAGTAGATAACTTAATCACACGGACTTTTGGTGCTATTTGAGCTCCTTCTCCAGAGTTGCTGTTTGACCTCTGCATGACAGTTCTCTTTGTACCAGTAAGTCTCTGCTCTGGTAACTTGCCCTGGACAGGAACTACTTTAACAGCCGCAGATGGGGCAGACATTGCAGGCCGGACCTGCTGAACCTTTGGAGAAGGACTTTCCGACACTTTGTTTTGCACTGTCTGCTTAATGATTTTCTTCTGTTGCCCCTGAAATGTTACGTTAGTTGCTGCAGTTTGCAGAGGGGGGATTTTCTGTGGAGAGGTTGTTGTCACAACATCAGACTTTTGAGAAATCAGTCTATTTTTTACATTTGGCCGTGCCTCTGCAGCGACCAGAGGCAAAACCTGGTTGCCGCTATTCTCGGGCTTCAAAGTCTGTTTGTCTGCATCGGGCTGGTTTTGCTGTGCACTACTAGCCTGTTGTTGCTGCTGAGTGAGTCTTTGGAGTAGCTCCTTTTTCCTGGCTCCAGCCTGCTGTTGGCGACGTAGTTCTTTCTGCTTTAAGATCTCCTCTCTCAAGCGCTTTTGTTCTTCGATTTTTAAGCGGTATTTCCTGGTCTCTTCATCCTCATCGGGAAACTTTAGGGGGAAGAAAACATACATTTGTAGCTCACTAATTCTACCTCATTTCTGCCATCATTGACTATGCTACTACTGTTTCTCTCAACACAAATACTCTGTGATTAGTAGTATGGACACGCACAGAAACAGTTTTCAGCCAGTCATAAATACAGGATGAAGCAACTATGGAGATACGGGAGAGCCTTTCTGTCAGATCGCTTTATCTCGTTCTCTGCTGACAAACTAACAAAAGGTAGTGAGGTAAATGACCTGAAAAGGTTTCATTAGAACTATTGATTTTTCTTACACAATTTTAAAGCCTGATCTCAAACTCATTTGTCACACAATAATTGCTTATAATGAACACCACAAGCCAAGTGACTGACCTTGAACTTGTGCGCCCTCTCAAGAATCAAAATTATGTCAACTGCAAAGCTAGAATATTAATGGTAAACTGCAAAGACTTATTATTCTGTGCTCATGTCTCCGCTGCATGAAAATAATAAGCATCAAATAACCTTTGTTCGGTCTGTGAACTCTAATAATAAACCAACTCTACTCTACAGTAATACAGTTTATTAATAGGAGGCCAGAGTGACTGATGGCTAATGATGTTGGCTCACAACATTCCTGTATAGGAGAACTCATGAGCTTCAAATATTTGTCTAAGATAGTAAGGTAAGACAATGGCAAAACTCTCTCAAAACTGTTACCTTCAGGTGTTCCTGATGAGAACTTGTCCTATATCCATTCAAGCTTCCCCTACATGATGAATTCATAAAGCAAACCTCACCCCATTCATTAAAATTGCTATTTAATCAATAATACTTTATTAGCAGCTGACAATAATAATAGCGTTTAACAGACTGTCAAATCTAAAAGCCATTGAGGAGCCAAGGAACCTTCTGCTAGAAGTTGATTTGGGTGGTATTGCTGTTGACACAACTACAGGGTTCAACGGAACAGTATTGAAGAGGGGCCGATAGGTGATGTTAACAGCAGGTCTGTAAGGGGCCCAAGTGCAAATTTTTGGGCTAATTGGTTCCATAGCTGCTTAATTTTGTTCAAATCTGCCATAGTGTTTACCATAACATTATAACATATTCAGAAGAAAATGTACAGACTATAAAACATAGGGACTGGACAATAGTGTAATATTAATGAACCTTCCTAAAGGCTAAGTTGCAGAACAATTTCTGATATGCCACACATTATTCTTTTAGCTTTTAACTGTGAAGGTAGACTATGTTGGTCCTAAAGTAGACCATGAGAAAAGACCACAATGTGCCAGGAACATGTAAAGTGCATGTCTGAAAACTTTTAAAGTTTTAGAGGCTGGGTAAAGATTAGAACCCCTTTTCAGTTTTGCCTGCCATCCGGCAGTCTAATAAAGGAATTTTCTGTCACTTTCTCTCCCAGTGATAATAATTTTAGCAGAAAAGAGGACTAAACACTATACCAGGGACACCTCCTATCTGTTAATAAGTTGTTAGCAGGACAGAAAGTAAAAGAAAATCTCTTAATCAGAAAACCAGAGTGACCTGACATATATTTTAACCTTCAACAAATCTAAAATTAGGGGGGGGAGGGGATTTTTGCTTGACATAAACTCGGATTCCACATACCTGTTTTTCAATTTTAACTTCTGGATTTACTGTGCTGGTGACGTTTCTGGGTCTGGCGGCTTGTGCATTTTCAGCACTCCCTGATTTTGGATGTGGTGGTGTTGTGGTGGCCACAGGGATGACATGTGCAGCAGGAGTAGAGGATGCTTTTCTCTTATTCATATCAACAGAGTGAGAAGGAGCTAAAGGCAGCTCACGTAAATTGCTATTTCTCGGATGTACTACTTGTTGATTGTGACCCTTCACAATGTTCTGTATAGGTGTACCCTAAAAGAAAGGAATATGTCTTTCAAATGTCACTTTTTTGCATTATTAGAAAGTCTTTGTGAGCATATAAATAAATTATTGATACTCGTAAGAATTTTAATGAAATTTAAAAAAGCATATAAACAATAAATTGTAAGATTGGCCCCATACCTGTCTTTGTTTTGGAGAAAGATGTCGAGGCCCTGGCATTCTGTGTGATGGGTTCTGTGGATTCTGAGAATGTGCTCTAAATGGAGGTGTTGGTGGCATAGGCATTGGAGGCTTTTGTTGTCCTCCAGGCGGATGATGCTGATGCAAAGGCTGAAGGGGAGGCATAGGTCCCTGTTAAAAGATTAATAGTGATCACACCGAGAACCAATTAGGCTGCTAATGATCACCTCCCATTAGGAATTGCTAATGACTTGGTTATCGTGCTGTTCCAATATTTTTAAATATTTTTGGGCCCAAAAAACAAATACATCCTCTTAGACTATTTAGTCTGAGACAGTTAGGAAGGAATGCAGGGATCAAACAAATTCCATGTACAATAATATTTAGTTTGTACAATTGAAATATATCATGCAAAGTTTTGCACTTAAAGAAGAAGAAGTAAACCTACCCAAAAACAAACTACCCAAAACAAAAAAAATCCTACTTACTTTCAATCCTGCAGAGCAGTCGATCCTTCAAGAGGTTTTTTCCATCAGGTCCCACGTCATCCAAGTGTCTGTCTTCGGGAGCGCCACCATCTTTTTCTGAGTTCTTCTTCCTTCGTCACCCGACTCAGGCATGAGGTCGGGTGACGTAGATTGGGGAAAAACTTGCCAATCTCACTGCACATTTTATTCCCTTTTGATGAAAGGGCTCCTTTTGGGCATGCCGGAGATGCTCAGGAATGCACAGAAGAAGCAGCCAGGAGCCTCCCGGGATGCGTGAAGTAGGTATCCCGAGAGGCTCTGCGCCCCAATTCATTTTTGATTGCCTAGGGAGATGCTGCACACTTTTCTTTATAAAAAAAAAAAAAAATCGAATAAGGATAAGGTTTCAGCTCTCCATTCAAGTTTTACAGAGAGAGTATCACTTTACTTGTTTGGGTCAAAATGACTGCTTGTAAAGCTGCTCCCCACTGCAGTGTTACCTCTCCACCAATCTTCTATTGCTCCTACTGTAAAAAGGGCTTTAACATATTGGCCCATGGGCCGAATGAAGAGACCCTGTCACATGACAAGACACCACTCATGCCAAGGTAGTTTTGTGGCGGCTTTGGCACCGGAAGAAACAGCGGTGCAGCGCTAGGAGTACACTCAAGAGTACAGTCCTGAACGTGCAAAGCTGTGTATTTTTCAAGTCAGGTATACTGACAAACAAAAAAATTGAAAGAATAAAAGCAGAACACATTAATTCTTAATTTTTCACCTAAATACCATTTAACTCTTTAAACTTAAGAAATCACACATTATTATCATCAACAAACCTGCATATTTGACTGATTGTGCGGCATGAAAGGTTGTCCAGGACTAGGAGGAAACTGTTGCCTTGGTGGAGGAAAATGCCTTATATTTGTAGCTGGTTGATTGAAAGGTGGAACTCCCATTGGCCCAGGAGATGGCAGATTAATTCGAACAGGTCGCTCCCTTGTAAATCCTGGGTTATTAAATCCTTGTTGGGGTCCAGGTACAGGCTGAGGAAAGTTTGGTTGAGGACCAGTTCCTGGTTGGTTAAATCCTGGCTGGGGCCCAGGGTTTGGCTGGTTAAAACCAGGCTGGTTCATTCCCGGTGAGTTAAATGGAGGCTGAGGGGCAGACTGATTAAACCCAGGAGGGGGGCCTGGTGGATTAAAATTCGGCTGATTAAAACCTGGTTGACTGACAGGTGGGTTAAAACCAGCCTGGGGACCAGGTGGGTTAAAGTTAGGCTGGGGACCAGATTGATTAAATCCTGGCTGTGGTCCTGGCTGGTTAAATCCAGGCTGAGGAAAGCCTGCTTGTGGCCCAGGTGTATTAAAGCCTGGTTGTTGACCAGGTCCAGGAAGATTAAAGTTAGATTGAGGCTGATTGAATCTCTGTTGTGGGCCTGGCTGGTTGAAGCCCTGTCCTGGTGGACTGAATGGTGGTGGGTTCTGATTAGGAACAGGGAGGTTATTGTTGAGAAGTGGAGGTGGAGGAATTGGAGGAGGATTTCTCTGATCGAACATATGAAAGCGTGGTTCTGCAAAAAATAAAAAACATATTGTAAATTCCCTGGCAACATTTACTAAAATGAGATATATAGGAGGTAAAATAATTTCAAACTGTATATATAAAGGAGATAAAAGTATAAAACTCAAACAATGCTGAAAATGGAAAACAAATACAATCACATTTTATAATAAACACGAAGCAGAGATTTTATGTTGATCAAACCACAATACTAAGATGTTAGCCAAAAAGTTGGCCACCCTCAAAATAATAAATCTAATACTAATTTGTTCCTTCTGCCCCAAACTGTTACCTATCTGCAAACATTTTCATTTTTGGCTGGAGATGAAAATTCAATTCATTGAGCTTTTTGAATGAATAGTTTGGAAAACAAATGCTTGCCTGGAGTTCACCAATAATAATTATTTATGACAAAGCAGTATAATAAATATGTACCTCCCATGAAGAATGGGTCACGCTCAGGTTGGGGTGGTGGTGGGGGGTTCCTCCATGGTTCTTGAAGTCTTGGAGGTGGATTGAAATTTCCAGGCATAGGACCCGAGACATGCTGGAAGTCTGGCATGCCCTAATTTTTATATATAAAAATAGAGAAAAATAATGAAGGTCCAAAGACAGCAGAATACAGTGAAAAAAGTAAACATGCAAACTTTTAGTAATGTATAACGCTAATGCAACTTTATTCAAGGCTTTCAACCACTGCACAGTTGGTTTTAATGAATCGAATAAAAGGCATTATAAGAAGCAAGGTCTTAAATGAACTACAAATTCCTCATTAAACTCGGCTTTTCCATTCATAATACTCCATCCAGCCCACCTCCTCCACAAAAGATGATAAGGTGGCCCTAATCCTTTTACAGAATTATACCCTATTTTTCAGCTTCTTTTATCCCCTTAAACATCCATCTAGTTAAGAAATTAACATTCTCTTGCACACAATCACGACACAAATTATACTTTACATTTCCACATCTCTTGTTAATTACATGATGCTATCTGCAGTAATCTATTCAAAGGCCTCAGATAACTTGGCCTACTGGTGAAAAGAAATGAAACTTGGCATAAATTGCTTAGCACACAGTTAATCTTAAAGAGAAAAACAGAATAAAGGAAATCTAACCGCTATTGTGTGACTTACAGAAAGGGTCACTCATACTTCCAGAAGACTAATTAAATATGTTAAAGTCTTTGTAACTTAATGAATCTTTCAATAAATTACTTCCAACATCTACAACATGTTTTCATTAATTTCATTTCATATGCAAGTGTTCTATTAGAATTCTAATGATGGTTAAGCAGGGTCAGACAGACAATTGAGAACAGAGCTTAGAGATTAATGACCAATATAGCCCTGTATTCATATTCTATTCACAATCATTAGTATTACATTTCAAAGTATTTGCTCTTTAAGTTTTGGTAATGTAAAGTTTTTTCCCCTGAATTCATTATCAAAAAAGAATTATGAGAAAGTATTAAGGTTTCATAAGAAAACTCCTCTTTGAAAATGTATGCACTTATGAATATACTGGTGCTGACCATGACATGTATATGGTTGATTGCAAACATTCTGAGAAGCTCCATCAAAGTATCCGTAACTTACTGTATATAGTGCAGCCTGAAATCTAACACTGGGAATGAACATATGGGACACACTACAAGAATGAAAACCTGGAAGTAGGGAAATCTACATGTACTGGCATTAGTCATAAAAAATTAATACAGTAATGAATCTAATTTCCAAACAACTAAACTGCTGAACTATATAGAAGCCATTTTACTGACAATAGGATATAAATTCATTTCAATTGATTAAAGATATATTAGTGTCCAGACTTATCTTCAGCAGTTAGGCAACACAGCTAGGTCACCTTCCTGTCCCCAAACTGTAATTAGACAGTAAACGAGCAGCAGCAAACTGATGAGCTCATCTCTGCTCACTTGACCTGTCAGCATGCTCCTTGTCAGCACAAGTGAATGCAGAATGCCTAATTGTTACGGCCACTGCCTAAGCAATGCTGTATAAGCAAGTCAAAATTGAGAATTTATGATAGGTACATATTTTTAATTTTACAGGTGCATGACTACATTAATGAGTTTTTTATTATTATTATTTTTTATTACCTCAAAGTTCAGGCTTAAAAGTGGCCCTGTACCCATGTAGGAGGAGGAAGCAATTGCTCTGGTCACTAGAGCTGGGCCCCCAAACTGTGCCAAGAGACAGTCACTTTTGAGAATGTCTGAGTTCCCCTGCAACTTTTACTGGTTCATCCCTCTGAATATCAACATACTCTCCTGCAGTGAAGCGAGGCAAGCAGAAGGAACAAACAAGAAGTGTGGGGACCTAGAAAAACTGACTAAAAGTGATTGCTTCCAATCGAACATCGGTACCAAAACAAGCAACTAAAAACCGAGTTCAGCTGAGTGGGCATCCAGAAAGATTATTTACTGCCTTCTTTCACAGGTAACAGGGCCTAAAAAGGAAAACCAGAGAACCAACCAGACATCCAGGGATAAAGCATTTCCCAAAAGTCTGCTTCACTATTTCTTTTTATCATGATTTCACTTGAATGCAGGTGGGGAGAGGTACAAAGTGTCAAGATTTCAAACACTGGAGTCTTTTCTGTTTTATAAAATGTTCTTTTTATACAAGATAAACTGTTTATATAAGATAAACTGTCTGATTCCCGGCTTCTCCATTTACACGTCATAGTAAAAAAAATTGCCACCACTGCATGTCTACAGTCAAGACAGAGAACCAGGAGGGCTCTATAGTTTTTATTTACCTGATTGGGTTTTTTTCATGCTATGCCACACCATTGTAATAAATAATCAATGAATTCTATACTACCATCAACACCAGAGATTATAAACAGCAATGTTTAAAACTATAAATTGTGAGATACATTGAAGATCATGCTGGGCAGAGAAATTGATCTAATTATTAAAAAAAAGTATGTTTGATTTAAATACAGACAGCTTCAGCCTGACCAAGACATTGCTTCTTTAAAGCCTAATAATGTCAAAGCACCATCTGTTCAATTTCTGCACAGTAATAGCACTTCTTCCCATTTACCTGAAAAGACCCAACATTAAGAATACTGAGAACAGTCATTTTAAAACCTCTTCATTAGAAAAGTCACAGAAGTGTCATTTCTTAATCAAGGTACGGTCAAGATTACAAAAAAAAATGCTCTAAATAGCATGGTGAATGCAGTCATATTAAGATGAGCCAAGAGCAGCAGGGAATTCGCTGATATGATCAAATGTGATGGTATGATAATGTATGGTAATTGAAATTAATCAGAGGCTCACTAGCAAATGGAAGATGTTCAAAATTGTGTAAGCTGCATTTTAAGCCGCATCCCTTCTGTACTAGCTTGACAAGATGTGACAGCTGGATGAATCTCATGTTGCATCTGTTCAGTAGTACTTATACATCCAATATTACAAAATACCAAGTACTACTTTACCACCTTAAATAGCATCATTATCGACCATTACACTACGTTATTAAAATAGGTAGTTTGTGGTAAATACGACACAAGCTCAGATTGATGTCTGCAAGGTTCTCCCATCCGTGCATATATCAAAACGGAGGCTTCATTCAGGCATAATTTCCATGAAATGTCATGTAAAGCATTAAGAAGGAAATGTCACTCAATCCCACCTGATACCATGGCCCCAGTTCAATATGTGACAAGTCATTTAATAATGATTCTATAGGATTTTATGAACGCTTCTAATAGCATACCAACAGCAAAATCCATAGAAAAATATAGAGTTTAAAATATTTCTTACACTTTCATACGTGTAGTGTGTTTAAATGGCATACAAAAATCTACAGCAAATATAAGAAATCTAATATAACAAACCAATAGACCCCAATCAATCATTTTACCTTAAATCTTTCCATAGAGTATATGTGTATTAAACATTTTATGCAAATTATTTAATTGTGAATGCCTCCCCTGTGTACAGCGGAGACTGCCATGTTGGATGTGATGTTTGCAGCAATAACAGGTTCACTGTTATCACTGACATTCATTAGTATTCCTTTTACTTCTCCTCAAGCACCTACATGAAATGTTATAGAGAGTGGTGAATGGAGGGGTCAAGTAGCAGGACCAGAGCAGTGCAAAAGAGGAGATGGTTGTGGTGTAGGAGGATGGACTCTATACAATTGACTCTTCCTAAAGAAAGCATATTTTCCAGCAGTTAAATAGCAAAAGGTGATACTTATGCATATGTCGTTCAAGCTACTTTAACACAAAAGCAAAAGGAAAAATTAAAGTAAAATACACACAGCTTTACTCTGAAGCATACTAAGGAGCAATACCAAATACCTACACGGAGCAAGAAAAAAAAAAACTTGTGCAGAGTATTATCACATAACTGTAGAAGAATATCTACAATGTAGCTACAGATTATTAATACTTACAGGAAACCTTGGTGGACCCATTGCTGGACGAGGTTGATTTGGGACTGTTGGGACTGGTAACAGTGGTACTGTAAAAAAAAAGAAAAAGTATTATTCCGATATAACTGATTTAAAGTTTTACAATGGTCATATAAAAATCAAATCTACAATGACCTAATTACGCTGGCTCAGAGGGAAGTTCTAATTACTTGGTCAGTTTCATCAACTTCATTATTTTTATAATAATTTATTAGCCTGGTCTTAAAGCCACCCTTCTCACCCTTTAAGCATTCAGCTATGGCAACCCCCACTTTCTTTAAGAATAGGTTTTCATAATACTGGGCACATGTAATTGCTTTTGCAGGCAACCATGTGTTACCTTTCACACCCTGCATAGAGCTCAAAATTGCTGTTAAAGTACCTTCCAAGCTTTTCACAAGTGAATACTTGAGTACTATAGAGACAGATCCTATACATATAGTGTATATGCATGCTCTTTCCTGTCCCTAAATTAAATCAATGAGATACTAAAGTTATACTAGTTATAAAAGTATTATATATGGTTTGAGAGGATAAGCAAACGGACTAAATTCATCATAAAGTAAACCAATCGTAAATAAATAGATGGATGGATGAATGGATGGATGGATATCACTATAAATCTTGTAAAAATGCTAGTAATTACATAATTTGATTAACAGTCCCTGCAGTAATCTAACTGAAGTTTGACCCCTAACCTAGGTTTCTCATATGTAAATAGTGGAACTCTACCTATAACAAATGGCCACAACAGAAAAGGAAATCATATAAAAGTGAAAGAAAAGTACAGATGTAAAACAGACCTTGAACAGATGCCACATTCCCCTTGAAATGAGGATTAATGTGGATATTTTTAGGTTGATGAGGTGGGGTTGATCCAAGTATTGACTGCGGTCTACTCTTCTCCTGTTGCGATGATGAACCTTCAGATGGAGGATGCTGGGGCCTCTGCATAGACAGGAGAGGCTGAATACGCTGTTGCTGCTGTTGGAATAAGGATCGAATGGGCTGCTGGAAGACAAAAATATAATTGCAATTTATTTTATTTTCATTTATTATCGTTTTAATGTTGACAGTTTGTTCAAAAATACAGTCTGGTTCTGCCAAAACCATTTCATCTGAAAATACTTTGACAAATGATTAGCAACAAGAGGTGTACTAATACAGAAGCCCAAAGGCTTTTCATCAATTGCTATAAAGGAGTGTTAGAAAGAAGGAGTGGGGGATTGTGGAATGCCACCAAGATGTCCACTTTAAATAAAACCTAAATAAATCAATCCTTAATGGTAAAATTATTGGTAATACCAGACACTATAGCCCCTCCAAAAATAAAAAATAAATGTTGCCATGGTTTATGGTCAATTACGGAATATATGGACACATTTTTCCTTTTTTCATAGGTACACAAGCAACAACAAAAACTTTAGAGGCTTGGATACTTCCTCATTCTCTCCAAAACTATAATATTTTTGACTCAGGTGGAGTTTTATTGTGCCACAAACTATGACCATCATTCAATGGATAAGTAACCCATTACTAAACTTTGTCTTATTCCTTCTCACACACACATACCTTACCTAGTCCCCCCCCCCCCCTCCACAGCTGCATACTTCAAGAGATCAGATTTGTTTTTGTATTCCTTTCCTGCTTTCATAGTACATCCCCACAGTCCTCCATAGGGTTTGCCTTTCTTTATGTACCTGTTTAGAAAACAGGCCACAAAAATCTGTGGGGTTTTACTGTGCAGCCACAGGAAGGAGGGATTTGCAGTGGAGGAATATTAACTAATGCTGAATTATTATTATTATATTACCAGGGCTGTGGAGTCGGTAAATAAATCCTTGGACTCTGACTCCTCACTTTCTAGTACCCCCAACTCAGACTCCTCTGAATTTACAGAGTTTCTCATTTTATCTTCATACTTTTGCATTCAAACTTCACAAAAAATGTGAACCCTCTAATTATTCATCAATCAATAAATGTAATTTAAAATGAATATAACACAATATTTTTAGCATAAAAGTTGGTTTTGGGTTGTAATCGTACAACCATAACCAAAATTATTAAGACCTATGAATCTTCCAGTAGAGTGAAAAAATTACCAAGAGGAGGTCTGAGAAATTCAAAGTTGGATGAAGCCCATAAGGAGGAGTTACGCAAGTTAATGTCTGAAGATTGAGGAATAAGCTTCAGGGAAATGAAGGATCAATTATTTGCCAAATTTGGATTTAATGTATCTATTTCAACGATAGATGCATTGATAAATACGAATAGTCATAAAAAAGAATTTCTTAAATTCCTGCAAGGCACAATGATTCTCATTACTAAGGAAAATGGAGC
The DNA here is from genome assembly GCF_032062135.1 of Pyxicephalus adspersus. Classification (NCBI taxonomy): domain Eukaryota; kingdom Metazoa; phylum Chordata; class Amphibia; order Anura; family Pyxicephalidae; genus Pyxicephalus; species Pyxicephalus adspersus. The sequence continues at coordinate 121,920,955 of NC_092862.1, read as the reverse complement.
TGCAATGCGTTCCAGAAATTATTCAATTTGTTGTGTGAAGATTAAAAATGGGACCCTCCACTTTAAGTCACAAGCAAAAGCATTTACTCAAGAAGCATTACTCAATTTTATTGATGAGTTTTTGAATGTTTTTAGTGAAAAGAGTGTTTAGGATGCCATCTTAATTTTGGATAATGTTCTCTTTATTAAAACTAGCCAGGTAAAGAGCTTGGTTGAAAGTAAGGGACACCAACTCTTAGTTTACCACCATACTCTCCATTTCTAAATCCTGTTGAGAACATGTTCTCTAAATGGAAAGTATCAATACTGTATATTCTAACAATAGACGAGTAGGATTGCGCAAATAATTATACAAAAATGTTTAGCTTTTTGCCTAAATACCTAAGAGGAGAAAGCATTAATGATTAATAAACCATTTAATTAATTATTACATATTTTTAATTAATGTTTCTTGAGAAAAACATTTATAGTAAAAATATTGTGTTTTAATATTTTTTTATTAATAAATTTATTGATTTATGAACAATTAGGCCATCTAAATTTTTTTGTGACGTTTGAAATGCAAAAGAATTTTTTGACAAGGGTGAATTTTTTTTTTGTGAAGTTTGGTTGCAAAAGTGTGAAGATAAAATGAGAATCCCTGTAATATGCTAATGTATCTTCCACGTTGATTGAAGGAAGGCAACTGACATGACATTTAACCACAGAACTACTGGCTAGGAAGCTAATGCTCTACTGTATTGGCCAGTGTAAACAAAAGACAAAAAATGATAAAGTTTTTTTTACTGTTTTTATCAAGTGCCTATAATGTAGTAGCATAGCATGCACTAAATCCAGGGCCAGGGGGGGCACTTAACAAACTTCCTAGTATTAAGTGATGTGCAAAATGATGTTAAAGCCCTGGATGGGAGCATATATAGAGAGTGCAGACAGGACACCTGAACACATATCAGGCCATAGCACTCACCTACACCTATAACATTACACTTGTTTACACTCAATAGAACTTGTTAAACACATATCTGAAATTCAACGAAAACACTTTTTGTAATGTACATAATCCAGATTACAATAATGTGAATGCCAGGTTGTATAATAGCACAGCTGAACTTCACACTAGTAGAAATACAACTATTCACTGGGCTTTATTCTTACATCAGAGAAGTACTTAATTATGACTATTGTTTGTGAAACAGACATTTGAACTTACTGTATTTTTTTATAATAATTTAAATTTATCAGGAGTTGGGGTTGGCACATTTTTATGGACTTTGACACCAGGTACCCAAAATTGTCTTCGACTGTTTGAGTCCGACTCCAAAGCCCTGATTATTACACAGTATTTATATAGTGCCGACATATTACACAGCGGTGTACAAAGTGCATAGCGATGTCACTAACTGTCCCTTAAAAGGGCTCACAATCTAATATTCCTACCATAGTCATATGTCATTAACACAGTCTAAGGTCAATTTTAGGGGGAAGCCAAATAACCTACCTGTATGTTTTTGGATTGTGGAAGGACACCAGAGTACCCCGAGGAAACCCAGGCAAACAAGGGGAGAACCTGCAAACTCCAGGCAGGTAGTGTCCTGTCCTGGCCAGGATTAAAACCTGGGACCCAGTGCTGCAAAGGCCAGAGTGCTAACTACTGAGCCACCTTGCTGCCCATATTGCAGCACTTCGAAACCTTACACAACTGTGGATTGGTGGTTTGGGTTAGGTCAGTATAAGGGGAGTTGGGAAAAATAAAAATAAATGCAAAAGTATAAAAAAATAAATAAAACTCTGCTTCATCTTGGAGTAAAAAGAAAAAAAAAAAAAAAAATTTAGTTACCCCTTGCATTGATCTTTGCTCTCTAGGGTGCCCCCTATCATTCTGACTGTGCCTTTGATCTCCCATTCCACGCGGCATGCCACTGTTGCCTCCTCTCCTGCCACCTCTTCTTGGGCCATAGCGACCTAATTTGCGCTGGCGTTCCATTTCTTCAAATTCCATTAAAGTTGCTTTTGCTTCAGCAGAAAGCTCTGAGATAAAACAGAAAACATAGTGGACACATCAGTACATAGCAAACATGACGTCTTTGTATAGACTAATTGGCTTCCAATGAGATAACTACAATAGCACACAGCACAATCTAATGTGAATGTACTAATATCAAGTGACAGCAACCAATCACAATTTCCATTATTCAGGTCGGATCAGTGAGAAAATTATTCTTATTAGCTGTGTTCATGTATTTTAAAAAAGCCACTTTCTTACAAAACAAGCCCGCAAAAATAGTAAACTCTCAGGTTTACTGCTAAAAACACTGTTTAGAAAAAAAAATCTTAAGTACTGTATAAATTAAAACCCAGAAAACACAAAAAAGTAACAAATCGCAAGATAAGAACACAGCCTGCTGCTGTAAATAAATATTATAAAACCAGTGCACACAAATGTGCTAAACTCAATAAGCATAGGGTGAAAATGATTGATGTTTAAGTAGACAATTGTTTAGTGGTTTTCATGTTGACTCAATTTTGCCACGCAAGTCTTCACGCAACTCTAGGAAGCTCACCTAACATCAAGATAGAAATGTATATCAAATATAAATGATCAGATCACCTACGGCAAGGGCCAGCTTAGTGAAAATGAAACCCCAAATTATTCCAGGTTGTGATAGACATCTATCAGGAGAACTGTTGAGCAAGAGAACTTTGCATATAAAAATCAATGTCATGGTTTCACTGTTAAATTCTCATATGCTCGGCTAAGAAATACTCTGCTAACCAATACAAATATCCAGTTAGAAAAATGTTTAAAATATTACACATCTCTAACCTGTAGGAAAGAAATGCCACGTGTGGGAGCGCCACTTGATCTTACAACAGCTATCACTGCTGACAGAAAGCTCAGACCCAGAACAGCCCACACATCCGCCCAATAATCACAAAGCACGGTGAACATAACAGTTTATTAAAAAGCATCTTCTTTTCAGAGCCATCCTCCTCTTCAGAAACCAAGACAAACATTGTCAGGTTATATTTACAGATCCTAACAGCTTTGTCTTTGACATAATAGACTCTTTGATGAGAGTCCTTCTTTAACATTACACCAGGGAAATTGCTGGAGGAAGACCACACTTGCATCAACCAATGGCGTCCCCAGAGGGTAATTCAATAGAAGAGTTGTCTGTGATTAAAATGTCGATCTTGGGTACAGTGACCTCCACAGAACACCAGAAAACATGCTTTTATGTTTAGAATACTTCATACAAACATTATCTCTGAAGTTTAACTAAGCAATAGCTTTATAACTATTTGGATAAAATGAAAAGTTTTTGTACAATATAATCAAGATAAGATTATTTTTAGTAATTTAGTATGGAGGACCAGATGCAATAAATGTAATTATACAGAAAGAGGGTTAATTAGAAATCAAACACAAAAACATGGTAAATGTGATCTTTACCTCATCCAACACCTTCCCATCCCCCCTTGCCCCTGCTTATTACCCAGGACTTCTATTCACACTTAATGCAGTGAATCAGCAATTATTTTTCATCTGGCTCTAAGTGTCAAGATTAATTTCACCATCCCTAGTAATAAAATGGTTTCAAATGACATCTTTAATCAGCACATAAAAATACTTCCCTCCAATAGAGACAAGCTGTCACAAAAGGTCACCGATATGTGACAGGACGAAAATTATGTTTGTTACTTCAACTGAAATGTTAATTCATTCTTTAGGTGTTTCTTCAGAGCATTCAGCATTAAGAAGTAGAGGATAACATGAAAAAAATAATTTTATAAAGATATAGTCTGCAAGAACTCCTTATCATAAGGTACCTGGTTCACAGCAGAAAGCAAAATTACTATATTTAAATCTATGTCTTTGGAAGAACATTCCATTCAAACATCCATGTCTCAACTGTCTTTTTTATCCTATCTTTGTTTAAAGTACATCAAGATCTCCCCAGCCCCTTTTAGCTGAGCACACCACCCAGCACTTTTCAGTAAACACCCGACAGTTTTTGGGTGGTTACTGAATATTTGGGTCACAATACAGAGGCTGCAACCAGCCTACAATTTCTTCCCACCCGGCTTAAAAAAAAATCTGGGTTGAACACTGAAGATCCAATACATTATCCCCACTATTGCACTAGCCCAGGGGTCTGCAACCTGCGGCTCTTCAGCCTCCTTGTTGTGGCTCCCTTCGGCTGCCGCGGGGAGATCTCTGATGGGGGATCCCCTTCCTCCCAAGACACTGCGGAGGAGGGGGATTCCCTATCCGGTGTTCTAATGAAAAAAATCTACCAGTGAAATAAATCTACCACGGGGCGTGTACAAATGGGTGTGTACAATGACATCCCCCTCCTTTGAACCCCAAATTCCTCTGGAATGGGGAGATGTACAAAACCAAAAATGTAGGTGCAAGTGGGGGACACCTGTGACTAACACCCCCTAAAATTTAATTGTTAGGCTATCATCAGAACAAAAAGAACTCTGCCCATCAAAAAAATCTACCGTTACACATTGCTGGAGGCACCTGAACCCCAATTTCTCTGGAACAAGAAGGGGGTACAGGTGAACAAAATTAGAGGTGCAAGTGGGGGACACCTGTGGCTAACACCCCTTAAAATTTCATCGCTAAGGCATCGTCAGAACATAAAGAACTCTGACCATCAAAAAAATCTACCCTGTTACGTTAGAAGCCTCCAGCTTGTAATGTAACCGGATGATACGTTAGAAGCTGGAGGCTTCTAGGGGCATAGTTCAGTGTTTAATTTATTTCAAAGTAGGCCTACACATGCACACTTGTTGTAACAGGTAAAATTAAAAAAATATTAAAACTTTTAAAAGTTTATAAACTGTGTTATGCTTTGCGGCTCCAGACTATTTTTCTTTAGTGGAAGAGGAGGCAAAATGGCTCTTTTGATAGTAAAGGTTGCTGACCCCTGCATTAGCCAGTTCCCTGAACTCCTACATTTCTTTATTATTTGGACACAATGCCAACAGACCATGTCCCGATCTCATTCAATTAAGTAAGCAGTTCCCTGCCTCTGTGAGATCTAGGCACACAACAAAACAGTGTTTCTTTGTAAAAATCAAAAAACAATCAAATGGATACAAATGCAGTTCCACAAGTTCACAAGTACTGCAGCACTCACTAATGTAGCAATGAAAAATTCAGGTCATTTAAACACCCTGAAGTCCATAAAGTGACAAGAAATTTGCATTCAGAAGTCTGCATCAGACAAAAGAATGGCCCTTTCTACTGATCAATCATAAATGTGGAAATCCTGGAGTCATTAAACAAAAACAAAGCTGGCATCAAGGCTCACAAACCTCTCACCGAGTTTAGCCTAAAAAACAGATTGTATATTAACGGGTAATAAAATGTCTACATAATGATATTTAGAATTAGAAAGTTTACACAAAAAGGAAAAACACTCCATAAACCAAATATAAGCCTTTACCCAACGTGTCTGGAATGTTGCGCCTTTCACGGCTAATGTCTGAAAGCCGGATAATTGTCCCTTCCTTTCGTTCGGTTTTGAAGCGGATGCGACCACCTCCTTCCTCTTCTTCATCCTCATCATCTGACTCCTCCCTAACGTCTGGGGGTATTTCCTGAGACTCAGCAAGAGCCTATGTGCAAAAATGGCAAACATACCATGAACTATGGAGGGCTATTTAATAGTGAAAAGACAAGTAAGGACTTCATACAACTCTTATAGAAAGATAAATAACTGAAAGAAGGTCTTTATTACCTCTTCGGTATTATTAGCAGGATCAGGCTGTTCTTCTACTTCCTCATGCACATATTCTGGTTCCTCAACCACATCATCTCCATACTGCTCCTTACTCCTTATTTGCCTTTTGTATGCCTGAGAGACTTCTTCCTCCTTCGAGAACAAAGAAGAATGAAAAACAAAATTGCATGTACTGTATTTAGCATTAAAGCTAAGGACCAGAGGTACAACATTGTGTGCGGTGGCATTAGAATCCTTAAGCTGAGCACCAAAAAGAAAAAGCTTTAGGGGACCAATTACACAAAAGGTGTAAGACCTATGGAAGAGCAAGGAATAACGCAAGAATAATTGCTTTTCAACAGTACCCTATGCAAAAACAAGCACTTAAAGTGGAACTTAAACCTAGACAACTCACCTATCCTCGTTCCATCAGAGGGAGCTTTTTATTTTTATTTTTTTTTATTTTTTTAAACACAGCAGAGACCATCAAGTAAACAGAGCAGCAAATTACATTTTTTACGTATTTATATGTCTAAAAGCGGTACATTGTTTTTCATGAAAATTTAATTTACAATATATTATATAATAGTATGAGTATAATAAAGTTTGTATAAATTAAGTTAAAAATAAATATTATACTCATACATACTATTATAATTTACTGTAAAATGTTCATTAAAGACAATGTACTGCTTTTACACATATAAATCCACTGTATTGCAATAAATACAGTTATTTTGTATTAAATGCAATACAAATAGATTTGAAATTCCCGCCACGCCCCGAACGGAATGTCCGCACACACCCACGTCACCGGGTTACTCCCGGTAACTCATCAGATGCAGAGGACACCGGACGGAGGAAGCGAGAAGACACGAAGGACAATGGAGGATGCCGGCGGATCAGGTAAGGCTCGATTTATCATTGTTTTGCATTGGTTTAGCTACCCAGAGTGTGAATCGGGGTTACCGCTTTCAGCATCTTTTTTTTACCCCCAGTCACACTCTGTGGTACCGCTCAGGGGGTTAAACCCTTAAAGGTCATCAATCGCACAAATTTCACATGTACACACACATTATATATGTTTTTTATAAAATATGTTTCCCCTTTTATTTTCCCTTTTTTCATGAAACACATTGAATGTTGCTGTTATCACTCTGATGAGTCCTTAAGCACCTAACCTTAGCTAAGGACTGAAAGAACTGAACACAGAAATGCCCTTAGCTTAGCACATCCAGGCTCATCCTATGCAGGGGAGATGATAGAATGGAAATTCCTCCATCTCTTCTTACTTGTTATCCTGTTTTTTTACTTTGGTTATGAAATCCCAAGTGGGGCACTGAGAAAAAGGGGTGCTAAAACCTGCTAGATCTATTCAACAATACATCCAGCACCATGGTACTAAATAGTAAACAAATGTATAGGTTGTATTGCAGCCATGAGCTTGTTTACTTCTCAGTCATCCCTATAGCAGCACCAAATAATTTAAAGCAGGTGGTCAATAATTTAAAATACAACACATCAATAACCAAAGCATATCCCTTGTTTTGACTTAACAATATAGTAGCTTCCTGCAATCTGTTTCTGACATTTTGCATTGCTGACCACTCGCCAATTTGACTTAAGTAGAATCAATTTATTAAAGCCTTTAGCAACATGAATACAAAAAATGTAGTTTTCACTGCGAGATTACATATGCTCCTGACAAGACCCAATTATCGTATTTATCATTTTTTTATATAGAGATTATAGACACACACATACACACAGTGGTACCTCGGTATTGGTACATGAAAAATTTTGCTTGGTATACACAACCTTTGTGCTAGAACTTGTATGGGTGAAAATGAGTCACAACACTGCACGCTACCCTTATTTACCTCTCTCGAGACAAAGCCACGACTAGCCACGAGCGTCAGTACGCCAGGTGCTACCATTCAGTGAACAACCTGCGCTATAACTCTATGTGAATTACATAACATCTCCTCCTCCTCCCCCCTTCTCAGCACCATCCTAGTAGGCACTCAACTCTTCTCAGCACAGGTAAAGTAAATTAAATTTAAATTTTCATTAATTTTATCTAATTGCTTTTGTATTTTAGTATTAAGCAGTGTTTAAATTATTTCATACAGCCACATCAATGTAAAATATACCAATAACAATAGATTTTTTTTTCATGGGAACAGATTAATCATTTTTCTTTTATTTCTTATGGGAAAAATGTGTTTGGTATAAGTCTAAGTATCTGGAACGGATTAAGGACTTTTACCAATGTACCACTGTGTGTATATACTTATATATATAAATAATAAGAAAAGACAGGATAAGTATAGGAATTACAAAGGCATGCAAAAAAATAAAATAAAAGTATAGCAAAACATACTTATAATTGCTTGCTTCCTCCTCTTCCTCATCACTTTGAAGTAGGGCATCACTAAGGTCTCCTTCATCAGACAAATCTGGAGAAATCTGATGACGCAAGGATAAAAACAAAGAGTTCTATTATTTTTGTTTGAGATGTTTCTAAGCTATACAAATTTTGAAGATATCTTCATTGAAATACCTTTTTTCCAGTCAAGCAGTCCTCTTCAAGAAGATCATCCTCCAGCTCACTGAAAACATACATATGCAATTCACGTCATTACTGCCATAGAACACTAAAAAGGTTATGATGCTTCCCACCTCATATACAGAAAAAAGTCAGTCTGGAATGTTCAACGAAATGTAACTAAATGCCATATTAATCTGATTGCTGATGTAAATGATCAAATTAATCCTTGTAAAATAAAAGCTGAACAGCATTATATGTTTTTGGGAACGACATTGCAAAATCTTATTAGACAACTCAGGTGTTTGCTTTGAGCTTCCTTCCCTTAGGAAATTACATATCTCTAGCACAATCTGCCCTGACCACTACTTCCAGACCTTCTCCAAAAGGAAAAAAAAGTCCCACAAAAAGATCCATCTAATGTATCACTGTTCTCTGTCCTGCCTCATTGAATAAGCCCATCCAAGGGTAAAGAACTAAGAAAATAATCATTACAGTATTGATATATCACACAGGAGAAGGGCTTTGTAAAGCAAAAGTTAGGATAGCGGATATCTTGTGCTAGCTTTACAGATTCATTTTATGCATTGTTATTCCATAGCAGAATACAAATTTTCTGTCATTTACTGTGTACTTGTGTGTCTCTATGCAAAACATGCATCCCCAAGTACAATGACATCTTTATTAGATTTATAATTTACTCAGGAATGAAAACTGGAATACAAAATTCTATTAGAGAGATAATGCAGTTCCTTGTACAACACTTCAGAGAGACATCTAAATACCTGTCCCAGTCATCTTCTGTAGGTCGTCGTCTTCTAGACCTTTCTGCACCAGGCTTCTCAAACTGATCAAAGTCATCTTCTGCAAAGAAGAATTTCTTGTTAACTACAATGATAAATATGTAAGTCAAACCTATTTTTTGTTAGAAATTCCTTCACACATTACACATGAAAAAGCTAAATAAAGAGGAAAAGCTACCAAGACTTAAATTTTCTTAGATTTTCATTTAAAACGTTAAAGATTTTCATTTAAATGTTCATTTTTTTTTGTATTCTACACATTTTTAGGTTTTTCTTCCCCCACAAAGATGCTAATCAAATGTTGAAATAACCTGTTTTCACTAAAAATGTTATTTAAGACTCAGTGACAATCACTGAATCTCTATTTTATTCTGCATTGCCAGAAGAATGCTGTATATACACAAGTCCTGAAAACAATTTCAGTACAATTGTGAAAGACTGTAGGTATGACTGGGGTTTAGCTTTAAACCTTTCTAATTCTATCTTAGATTTAAAGCGTGTGTAAATTTCTCCTAATTCCTCTTCTTTGGTCTGTAAAACACATCACGTAATCTCTGTTCTATAAGCGCACAAATATGTGTTAATCCTGAAATCCAAGAAAATGTCTGTGGATACCTTTCGGTATCTTTGACATTGTTGAAAATGCATGTTAGACTATGATTGGACTGGACATAGGGTTGCAGAGTAGTTACTACCTTTTGGTGAAGTAGCTTTTCCATGTGTCAGCCCCATAGAGAATGAATGGGGGAAGCAGTGAGCGGTACAGTGCCAACAAATTCCATTACTTAACCGACAACCATGACAGCCCACTGCACCACTTCTCCTTATGCGGTTAGTCAATGCTTCTGTTAATTTCTATAGTGTGCAATCCAGAATTTGTTTTAAGCTGGGTGGGAAGAAATTGTTGGTGGGTGGCCCCTGTACTATAACCCAACTTTTCACTAATCACTGCTGGGTGGTTAGTGAAAAGTGATGCAACTGGCTAAAAGGGGCTGAGGAGAACATTGCTATACTTTAGAAAAACTAGAGAAGAGTTATTTAAAAAAAATGTTTTATATTTTTTGAGAAGGGTATAGAGTTATTAAATTCATAGCACTGTGAATTTCATCGGCTTGTTGCACCTAGTGTACCTACACAAAGTCAATCTTCTCTCAGAATATGCAAGACAAAATAATATTCAAGTTGACAGCATGGAAATCAAATAAACATACGGCTGCATGACAAGCAAGGTGTATGCAGTGTCATCAACTGCACAGAGAATCGATTTAAACCTTTATTCATAATTTGCCCTAACATCAGTTGCAAATGTTTAATGCAGATTCTTATTCCCAGATCTCATGACCTTCAGCTATGAAGCTAGGAACTCACAGTTCCCAGATCCCTTACGCCTCTGGAACCAAAGATAACAGTGGATAGGAAAAGGGGGGAAAAAAAAGCAGCAATCAGGACCCCAAGGATTAGCCAAACGCAGGTAACTGCTTATTTTCAGTCAATCAACAGGACTTTGTTTACATAATCAATAACGCAGAATAATTATGATAGCATCTGATTGTGAACAAGCACATATGGAATGAATAGTTTTCCTGCTCCTTTCACTAGGCAAATATAATTTATTATATAGGCATCTTTTTTTTCTATTGACTGGTTGTCAGCCTCTTATTTGAGGTTACTCTTTGGGGACTAGGGGAATTTTTAGAACTAAATCAATCAACACTTATCAGTAGATTCCCAATCACTTCAAACCTATTTAAACCCCTAAATAAAAATATGACTGCAAAGAAAAAATAACACAACCCCCTTAAATCTCTATACATATGGGAGAGGTGTTCTGTAGTTCACAGAGGAATGTAAATAGTTATCTGAAATGTTACAAGCTCACATATATTTTGTGAACTTCATGAACAGTTATATATACAAAAAAAGAGAACAGAAAGTGCAATGCTTTCACAAAGTTCAAAGGGCATGTAATACAAACTTTGAAAAAGACTGGAAACTATTTTTAAAACACTGACCTGAACTGGTATAAAGTCTATGAAGTCAGAACAGCAGATCTTTATATTTGTTCTGTAGTACCTTGTAGTATTAAAGTCTTAACATAACTGCCAGGTTTCTAGCATTTCCATGAAGCAAGGTCAAAGCAGCCCATACATTTGTCATGATGCCACCCAACTGCATATTTTGCAGAAAAACACTTTAATGACATCTAGCAAAAGACTAAAACCGTAGCCGATATTCAAAAGTGACCAGGACAAAAATGATACTCAAATGAAATTGTCAAATTAATAGCCCAAAAACTAAATAAAAACATTATGTTATCATGATCCAATAAAACCAAAAGTCTATTTTGCCAGCATATAGTTATCGTACCTGATGTGCTCTTGTTGATTGAACCACCACATGTATATCAAACAATTTAACCCAAATGGTCCAATGATATTATAAATGCTCTTCTACACGTGTTGTCATATGCAGCTTCCACGGGAGGAGCATACCCAACCCATAATTAGATGTGTAAATGCAGCAGACCAGCTTAATATCACTAAGTGATAAATGTGACTAAGTGTAAATGTGATGGTAAGAGTCAGGTTGAGAAGGACCACAAAAATTAACATCAAGTCAACATACTGTCAGGCTAACACAGGTAACAAGGATGTAACAAGGATACAGAAGACAAAACTAAAGGTAATCCTAGACAGAATGCTGATACACAAATATGCCAACAGAAGAAGAAAAGTAGTAGCTCCCCTGCACTCATGTGGACGCCACAGACTCTCCACCTGGCCAATGAAGATGCTTGGAAGAAGAAATCACCAACAAAGAAGAGATGGGGACGACCAGAGATGTGTATCATGGTATATATAGTCAGTACTGACACAAAACAAAAGGCATACAGAGACACATTTAATACCATATTGACACAACTAGAAATTGCAGATACAAAATCAGCCATAAATATGCACAGTGGCATACTCGTCCTCTTATGATACAGCCAGAAACATGTGCAGACACACAATCAACAGTTTATTGACTCAAACAGAAACATTCACAGAGACACTCAGTACTGTACTGACACAACCAGAAATGTGCAAAGAGACGCATCTGCCAAAACCAGAAATATGTGCATAGACATTATCCATATCATATTATCAGAAATGTAAACATTTAGGAGTAAATACAGTGTTCTCCCCAGACTCTTAGCGGGGTGCACCAACCGGCACTTTTCCGTAACCACCCAGCTGTTTTTTGGGTGGGTATTATAGAGTTGGGTCACAATACAGGGCGGCTGCCACCCACCTACAACTTCTTTCCACCCGGCTTAACAATAAATTCTGGGTTTCTGGAAACTAAAATGTGATGCAGTTTTATGAGTTTCCTCACTGCACTAGCAGAACCTTCAAAAAACACTGAGCACAGAGAAGACATGCTTTGCTTTTTTTTTCTATTTTTAACATTTAAGAAGGACCTGTACCATAAACATGGGGTTCAAAATCAGCAACCGGAGAGCAAATGACTAGTATTAGTATTGCCTAAAGGTTCCCTACATCTGTTATTCTCCCCATTACTGGCTTAACCTTGCTCTGTACTGCCGGTTTATGAAGATGATCTTGGCAGAGTTAACAGGGTTTTGATTCCTCATGTCAAAGCTGCCTCCTGGGAACAGTAGAACATTCAGGAAGCAGCAGGCGAGGAAGATGATGGAATAAATCAGACTCAAGGATATTCTTGCACTGCATGTGTACAGGTACAGCTCTCTTTCCAGAAAAGAGAAAAATGAGCAGGACAAAAGTGGCATTACCAATTTTACTCCCAAGCAGTCAGAGGAACTATCTCAGATGACCTGGTATACAACTATGGGCTGCAAACAAAAAAAAAGGAGCGTAGGAATAAGTGATTTTTTTCGGATGGATTTAAAGACAAAAAGTTATATTTTTAGGATACTACTCTTTACTTAGTTTATAACCAGTTTAGATGTAGGCATATACAAAAGAATCATTCTTACTAACCAATTAGTCTTGACCTGTATATTTCAACCTTTATAGCTTTTACTGCAATAAAGAAATGCTAACGATCAACATTTTGTATAATGTCTAAATTATAAAATTAACAGAACAGAATTAGTTTACTTTAAAAATACTCAAACATTGCTATTTGAAATGAGTATTTAAACATTTGCCCGAATGTATTTCTATTAAAACGTTTAACTACATTAGTTAGTGCTTGTTAAATATGTACAGGTAGGTCATCTTCGAGGTGCCATCTGGCATCTTATGGTGCTTCAGGAAGAGAAGCTTTTCCTAGCAGCTTTAAGAAGACTTTCAGGTCACTTTAATAAATAGGACAGACGAGGCAGAATAAACTCCAGTACATAAACAGAGCAGCAGAGACTGGTCAGACAAATGAGAACCACAAATCAAGCTCTGAGATAAAGTAGGCTCTTCAATCACTTAGCTTTAAAAATCAAAAAACTAAAACTGAGTTACAGTTTAAAGAGGAACGAACATTACCAATTAAAATCTGGCATCAGGCAGGGCTTTATTGCAGATAGAACAGATGATGTCCCCTTTGCAATAAGTATTTATTTACCTGTCTGATCATTGTTCCATCTGTTAAAATTTGCTGAGCTGCACCACATTGGTTCCCTGGATACCCGACACATGCCAGCCTCTCCTGCAGTCACAGGAACTGGATGAACTCCTGCAAGCGAGTTGCGTTATCCTGACCGATCAAGATGGCTGAAGATCGGAATGAGGATAAGAAGGAAGATGGTGGCACCCATAATGTAACCAAGACAGGTGAGAATCCAAACTAGGTTTAGCTACACTTTTTCAAAACATTAGTAAATGAATTTCATTAAAGGAAACCTTTCCCTAATGGGCAGAGACACAATGTCTCTTTAAAACCCAACTTTAAAAATGTAAAAACTACCCTAGACGTGGGATCCCCTCACAAGAGTTTAAATTTAATTTACCTCTAGGAGATGAATACGAAAAATGATTTGTACTTAACTCGTCCCTCCCTCCCCCTGCCTCTTCCATTCCTACTGACTGTACAGATTGTAAGCGCATCGTCAGCACTCCCACAATATAGGACTACTTATCTTGTACAATGTGTGATGAAGTTAGGCCTGCGATCACCAGAGAGAAAGAGCATTACAGAACAAACTTTAGGGGACTGGCTAAGTCCCATGGAGTTAGGCATAAGGTAAATTACTGCCCTTTGACAACCACCAAGTGTTTCAGGAGCAAACTGCACTGCAGGTAATCCCACTTCCACAGGCTTCAGGGTTTAGTGTCTGAAATATTTAGGATACTTGTTGTAAAGTAACTGATCAAAAATGGGAAATTCATACAATATAGCAATCTTTCCTTGTAGGGCCCATAAATGCTTTTTTGATGCAGTGTGTTGGCACACTGATATGCCATTCAATATGAATATCACCCTAACATAAGCAATACAAACCTACTTGTGCATTGTAACACGGCACTCCATTATACCGTGTTGGGTGCAATGCATCTAAAAAAAAACTGCTGCATGTTTTTTATTTTTACCATTCTGTGTTTTTTTTTTTAAACATACACATTGCATTGTCATTTATGTAGAAATGTAACTCAATGAAATATTATAGGAGGTTGCAGCACAATGTGTAAAACATAACACCAACATTTGGACCACAGCCATGGATAAAATTAATGAATTGCCCTAACACCCATAATATAGCACAACAGTCTGAGCAAATAGAAAAAGGCTGGTAAATCAGTCAGGATTTCATGAAAGAAATGTCATTACCAAATTGTCTATTTCCCAACTGCACAGATTGTGTCATCATTTCTGAAATCAGTTCACAGGCTGACATTTTTGTGTCCCAGCAAATTGTATACAAATTGTATAAACAAGTTTACACCTGCAGCCAAATCAGGGGATTTAATGCAGCTCCTACTGGCTGGCAGGTCACAATACAAGGTCTGCCACCCGCCTAAAGTTTTTTCCTACCCAGTTAAAAAAAAAATCCTGGGTTGAGCACTGCATAGAGGTAAGACACTGGGTAGGTATAGTGGGCATGGTATAAAACTGCCTGGCCAGTTGGTATAGATGGAGGCAAGTCATTAGGTAGGTATAGCGGGCATGGAATAACACTGCCTGGCAGGTTGGTAAAGAGGTTAAGTCATTAGGTAGGTATAGCAGGCATGGTATAACACTGCCTGGCAAGGTTGGTATAGATAGAGGTAAGTCATTGGATAGGTATAGTAGGCATGAAAAAACACTGCCTGGCAGGTTGGTATAGATAGAGGTAAGTCATTGGATAGAGGTAAGTCATTGGATAGGTATAGCGGGCATGGTATAACACTGCCTGGCAGGTTGGTATAGATAGAGGTAAGTCATTGGATAGATTTATTTGGCATGGAATAACACTGGCATGTTGGTCTCTATGCAGGTAAGTCAATGGGTAGCTATAGCAGGGTGTAATATAATATACACAAGGCCTAAGCAATTCATTGATTGGCTTTACACGGGAACACTCGGTATCCGTGTTTATAATGGTTCCCCGGTACCCCTATGACAACAAGGCCAGATCCAGCGCGGCTTGCGGCCTACTGCCAGCCTCCTTCTATTCTAATACCTCCTAGTATGGCGGCCATGCTGCTCCAGGCTCCCCGTATGCACAATGACGGGGTCGTGTTCCGTCTTCTGTGGGGACTTCGCTCCTCACAGGGCTGATAGGTGGAGGAGAACGGCTACCACAACATCATAACACAGCCGCCATCCGCCGCTGCCGCCGTCCTCCGAGCCCGCAATGCATTCTGGGTAAGCGGGGAGGGCGGGGCTGCGCCGAGCTGTGCATAGTCGTCTGAGACAAGTTTTGCGCGTGAGTGCGCGTCCCCGCGAGAAGAACGGGAGCGCGCAGGAAGCTGTGTTGGTGCTGGAGAGCAGTGAGTAGAAAGTGGGGAGGAAGAGGGTTGGCATGACTGTCACTGTACATCGTGCTAAGTTCATAGGGAAGTGGACTGTACAACTTGTGTGGGTTCAGAACAGGTTGGCACCTCGTGCGGCTCTGAATATATTACATAACTACATTTCCCAGCATTCATTGCAAGGCAGGGTTCTCCAAAGTGTGTCCCAGGAAAGTTCTAGCATGTCAGGACACATTAATTTTCATGGCCAGCCAAGCTACTGAACTTTATGGGGCTTAGACATGGCAGAAATAAGGTGGAATGCCCAACTCTGGCTGAAACTTTTAGGGAAGAGTTAGAAGTTTGGTCGCCATGCTTTCCGATTATTATAGCTCAGACCTGTATACAGGTGCCATCCTGCCATGACTGATCCAGGAAGCCGTCATGAACTGCGACTGGATGGGCACTGATAATGTAACTCCTGGGCAGTGTTGTCCTCGTCCACTGGCTCTTACATCTACCTGCTGGGGACTTTATATTATTTTTTTCGTTGAGCTTCACCCCCATTAGTTGCCATTGGGAAGAATGACTTTCATGTATGAAGGGTCGAAAGGCCACCATTACAGACATCTAAAAAGGTCCTCGTTTTCATGCAGCTGGCTGGGCCAAGTGGTGTTGGAAGGTCAGTCCACCGAGGCCAAGTTGAAAAAAAAAAAAATTAACACCTTTTTAGATGGAAATCTTTGATCCTTCTGCAATCCTAGTCCATTTGGTCCTGTGCCATTCCATCTTCCTTTTTCATCACAGCGTGGATTGGACACCGGGTGCCGCCATCTTCTTCTTTCTTCGTCTTTCTTCTTCTTACGTCACCTCAACTCGTATTGTGCAGGCACAAGATCTGGTAACACATCTTCCTGAAAATGTTAAAACAAAATTGCCAATTTCACTGCACATGCTTGAGATTGACCCCTGATGACACATGCTTGGTCTTGGGCATGGTCAGGAAGACGCGTCATTGCTGTTTGTATCCTAGTGGGCTACAGGTTTCCCATTCAGTTTTTACCACTTCAGTTTAATAGGAAAGGTCCTTCTTTTCAAATAAAAAAAAAACATATATAAAAATATTTTTAAAAAATATATAAGGTTTAGCGCCCTACTAAATAATGTAAAAAAAATTGGTAAGAGGGTACTAGGGGTTCCTTGATTACTTGAGCAATGAGCTATTTGTGCCTCTTAGGTCAGTTACCACGGAAACCAATGCAAGGGTGACATTCTTCCCAATTCTTCCCATGACCAGCAATGTAAGAGTCATTCTTCCCACTGACCACCACACTAATGAGCTGTGGATATAGTAATTATAGAAGGGGTTCCCTGCAGACCTGAAAGTTATTTTAAGGGTTCCGCTATGTTAAAAAGGTCAACTCTCTGGGATGGGTAAAATGGTAACCTTTTAATACCTTTTAGAAGCATAGGGGGAAATCCTTAACCCTAGGACTGTAGATCATCAAGGGGTCACACATCATATTTATTTTATGTAAAACTACAAAAGATTGTTGGTGGAGATGGTCAGAGGCTGCAGGATACATGACACAGAGGCTGGGAACATGTTATAGCAGACTTGTAGACATCACTGCCATTACCACTCTTTTACAAGTTAATGTTCCTATAACTGACCACTGGGTGGGCAAAGGGTCACATAGGAACTACCAAAGAGTTGCCATTGGCACTTGGGCTGCAAGTTTGACACCAGTGGCTTATGCCTTCAGCACACTTTCGAGGAAGTAGACTACAGATAATTTGAAGTAAATGTTTAGAATAACGCACTAGCGCATTTTTTGCCACTCGTCTTCATTAATCCAAGCATTTGCAACTAACCAGTTTTTTGAGAATGTTTCCAAGGTTTCACCAGTACTGCATTACAGACACCACGTGCCTGTGTTAGTCTCCTAATCAATCCTTTTCTTTGGAGTTCCATTGAGTTCTACTAAGTATTCTCAAATTAATGATCAGATAGATCTTTATTGTGGAAAGAGACCTGTGATGACCCTTCCGCCATAAAACATACTCACTTGTCTGAGCACCACCTTCTTCATTTAAAAATTGTTGAGCTGCACATGTATATATCATATCCGGCATGTCGTGGCTTTGTGGCTGCAGGGACTGAATGAATGAACTGCCAGCCTGGGCAGGACTTATGTCATTCCAGCCAATCAAGATGTCTGAAGATTAAACCAGGGAAGAGTAGAAGAAAGAAGTTAGTGAGGTGTCAGCAACTGAATGAGGATTAAAAAACTGTGATCAGACAGGTAAGGTAATTTTATTACAGAACGGTCATTACCTGTCCCTTTCTGCCATTAAGGACCTGTCTGGTTGCAGTTTTTTATTTCTATAATTTAGCTCTACTTCAACAATATCCTAAGCAATGGAAGCCCCCATGTTCTTTCTGTGACAGAGTTACTCTACATTTATTTTTACAGATCTATACATCAGACCTACATCAGGATGACTTAGCTATTGCTAAGTATATGAAGTGAAGGGGCCAGACGACATCTAAAGAGAATATTTTTTTATTTTGTTAAATACTTAAATTTTAGAATCTATTGGTTGGTGATCCTGCTTGTCACAATACTTAGTCTTCTTTTTTGGTATTTGGACAAGCAAAATCTCCAATCACAAAGGTGGCTCCAGAAGTTGGGATTCAAATGGCCAAGTTTGACTTTAGCAGGAAGAGTGCAGATGGGATACTGCCCCCATTAGGTCATTAAAACATGATTTACTTTACGGTTTATTTCTAGTTCCAGGGATGCCATAGAAGAATGATACCAGCAAAAATATCTACGCAAGTAGTATCTTTTGGTAATTAAACCCTGGATCTCTGCTAGCCATGAATATTATTTACATGATATGCCAAGAAGATCCCATTGTGCGCGTCATTAGATGAATATGTGTCTGCCATTGTTAGTGGTCTGGCTGGTATACATATTATTTGGCTACAATAGTTTCTAACCAAAAGCAGATGTGCAGTGAAATCAGGAGTTTCTGATGTTAATACTTTTTCCTGGTCTCTCTCTGGACTAAATCCACAACTTTGCTGCCAGAGGTACTGAAATAACGGACAATCAACTAGCATTTTTAGGAACCTATATAGACAGACCGGAGGCTTGTGTTGATGAGAAACTGCAACTGGCAATTGGCATTGTGGGAACCTTCCAGGTGTTTCAATGGCAGTAATTGATTCCCACCAGGGAATGTGTGAAGGAATGTCAGATTCCCTGTTCTATAAATAGAGCCCCTAAAGTTCTAGATCTTTGGTGCTACATTATGCCACTCAGTCTAAAACCAATCCTTCTTAGGTAAAACAGGAATTTCCACATGAGCCCACTAGACAAAAAGGTAATGGGAAATCTCCCCAATGCGGCACAGATGGCAAGATAAAGGCTTTGTCAATAAAGGTAGGAGTATACATTTAAACAGATGAACTGTTTAATTCTTTAAATAGGTCATTATTAACAAATGTGGGTAACGTCTCATGATTTTGAAGTCCGGTATATTTGGCATTTATTAACTTGATGCAATCTTATCTCACTGCATAGTCCAAGGATTGAAATGCTGCAACAATCCCATACTGGCTGGGCGGTGAGAAGATAAAAATCTGCGGTGAAAACAGAAACGCATTCATATGTATAGCTGGTAGCATATTTGTGAAAGCACTTCATATATTATCCAAAGTCTAGTCTTTAATACAGTATATATAAAATTGTATGGCAGTTTAAGTCTGTCAAATCCAGTTACTATGCAATGCAAGAGCCTCAAATTAAATTTACTTTATTCTTAACAAATCTTTCCTTTTTTAATTCTCTTGTGCTCCCCCTCCCAGACACTGCAGCTTACAGGGGGAGACTTTCACCAGCTCAGCCATTTCTGTGAATGGGCAAAGGTAGGCACTGTCAGCTTCTGATGACCAACTGCTTACGAATCAGCAGGAACAATGCCTATGGCAACATTCTCCAATGCCATTGTAGTAAGCACATCCTACATGATGGACAAGGTTGCCCTGCCCTTTCACAGGAAGCTGCATTAGGTGGAAGATATACACATGAAAGAGCCCCTGTTTTATCATAGAAGCAGAGCCACGTCCAAAAGGTGCAATGCAAAAATTTATTTTGAACTTTATTATTTTTTATTGTTCTCTACGAATTAATGTAATATTTCATGAATTTTGTTTGTTTTGTTTGGTTATATTAAAATTATTGATTTTAAAAATAATGATTTAGCCCTTGAAAGTCCCACTTTGGAACTCTCTTGTTAAAAAAATATTATTTAGCATTATATTAGGTGGACATTACTAGCAAGATCAAAAGCTATTTGTGTGACCTTGCTGGGGGAACGAATAGAAAATGTATTTACATACATGTAGTTACAATCAAGGATCCAGCAGAAATCCAGGATGTAACAACCAGGCTTAGACTGCCATATATGGACTTCTGCATATGGAATATATACAGGTAGTCCCCCGGTTAAGGACATCCAACATATGGACGACTCCTAGATACAAACAGAGCTTCCCTGCTCACTGGTGCAAAATGGAGGCTTGGAGGGAGGGGACGGTTTGCATGACTTGCAGAAGAAATCTTTTGCTGGACACAGTTGAGGTTGTGGGTGATCTTAGGGTTGTGAGCTCTTTCTGCAGCCTCTTGTAACTCTTTTGTTGTTTCTTTTTGTATATCAAAGCACAGATTGCTCCAAAAGTTAATGAATGTCTGGGCTTTATTTTTTATTTTTTTTATTTGCTTTGTTTGTGAATAACTCACAGTGAGGATTTTATACAGTAACTGACACTACACTGCCTAATATTATGTTTAGACAAACATCTGTTCTAATTGCATTTAATAAAATGATGTACCTGTTCCCACTTACATACAAATTCAACTTAAGAACAACCCCTCAGTCCCTATTTTGTATGTAACGTGGGGACTACCTGTATCTATTTTTCTACCCATATATATTATATGAAGAAGTCCATAATTCTACATAAACTACAGCAATTTAGTTTAGAAAACTGTACATTTGTAGTGAATTAGAGAGAAAAACTTAAATCTTAATCTTTTCTTTAAATAAGAAAAAAAAACCTGATGGCCCAGTTAAAGGTTGTCCGAGAGAGCCAGGTTTTTAATAAAAATAAACTATAAAGAGGTGTATTAAAAAAAACTGCAGGCGTTTTTTGACAGAATATTAGGAAAAGTGCCAAAATCATCCTATTAAAAAGGTCTTTTATTCCTACTGGGATCCTATATTTGGCAATAACACATGACAGGTATAAGTTCTCATAAGTTCATACAAAAAACTCAGCTGGGTTTCTGCTGTCTGATAAGGCATTTTAATTTGTGATAAGTGCCCCGGGAGCTCTAATAAAAGTCCCATAACATACTGTCATCTTCTACCAATGCAGTATATAAATCCCGACAAAACACCAACCTCATGGGGGCTCTTTAATCAGTGAAAGTGCAGGTTGAGGTTGACCCTTTGCTCTTGTATAGCTCTACAAAGAGCTTGTGTCAAATGTCTGTTCTGGGTTGTGATGGTATAATTTGTGATTATTTTGCTGAGTGTGAAATGTTTTTATCTGTTGTAACTGCTCTTAGCCGATATACTGGGAAAGCATTGTGAATTGGCACACTCCTTTTTTTTTCTTTTTTGGGGTATTTGAAAAAACAGTATAAATATGTTTAACCTAAAGTTCTATGTAGAGTAGAATTGTATAATACATAAAATAGAATTGTCATACATAAAACCACAAGAGCCGGCATTAAAGCATACATGCAGACTTGTCATTGAGACTGACAAATTTGATAAATTAGAATTAATGTTTCAAAAGGGAGATTTTGTTTTGTTTTTTGTTTTTTAAAAAAAACATATTATATATGTTTTTAACAGTTTGTCGGAACAATTTATGCTATGAAAGTTGGAGAAGGCCAGATGCCTTGTGGAGCTTAAACTAGTTTAGAACAGCAGTCACCAACTGGTGGTTCACAAGAAAATTTTGGTGGTCCGCAGCCCCGTCAGGTGCTTCCCCCAACGGGGTCAGGAGAAGGACTCCTCTGGGGGGGGCATACCGGCCAGAGCGTGGACCATGTACCTCATATGGACACATCCCACCCACTCTTCTATAGCAGACACAAACCTGCAATAGAAGAGTGTGTGTGGGGGGGGGGGGGGGGTTCTGGCATCATGATGTCATTATGGGAAATTTCTTCCCCTTTGAGTGACACATGGCTCCTCGCGCATGTGCAGTGCGGATTCCATGCATTTAGTGGTCCGTAGGTCCAAAAAAGTTGGTGACCACTGGTTTAGAACATGCACCATACATATTTATTATAAGTGACCTCACCTCCATGTCTGTCTTCCTTTAGTAAGTGCCCTCCATTTATAACAGTGATAAGCCTAAGTCCAGGAAAATGACACAGCTACCCTTCCCTAAAAGATCATTGCTGTCAGTTAAAATAACCCGAGAGTCACAAAGTGCCCATGGCTCTGGGGTAACCCTAGGCTTCCATGAAACCCTATCTGAGAAACATTGGAGTAGAGAAATGTAAAAAAAAAACAAAAAAAACATTTTTATTTACCTTATTGCTTCTAAAGTAGGCAGCATTTTCCTCTGACACTGCAGGTTGTCTTCAGACACTCATGAAAGTTCACTTAAAGCTACATACACACATCAGAGATAATTGTTGCCTGAGATGAACAATTGTACTCAGTTGAAAATTTGACATATGTAAAGCACTCCTCTGTTTGTAAACATCAATCTGCTGTGGGGTTCTGATAAGGAAAATCTGCTGTGCATACCTATGGAGGAGCACACATAAGCGTGCTGCTCGCTCATCCTCCTTCTCCACTCTCTATAGAGCAGAATAGCCCTGTGCTCACAATGCTCATCCGTTCATCTGTAGCTGGAAATGGGGCTCACAATCTAATGTCCCTATCATCGTCATATGTCTTTACAGTCTAAGGTCAGTTTGGGGGTGAAGCCAATTAACCTAACTGCATGTTTTTGGAATGTGGGAGGAAACCGGAGTACCCAGAGGCAACCCACGCCAACAAGTAGAAAACCTGCAAACTCCATGCAGATAGTGTCCTGGCCAAGATTCAAACTTGGGACCTAGCGATGCAAAGGCCTGAGTGCTAACCTCTGAGCCACTGTGCTGTCCAATAGACCAAAAAACGATTAGTTTAATCTGCTTGACAACAGTTCAAATGTACATATTACTTTCATAGAAAAACAACGCATAGTAGTGAAAATGCAGTTTGGTTTCAGTTACACACCGGAAACAATAATGCAGATAACTGCATTGCAAGCTGTGCGGGGCTTTAGCAATCCCCTCCACACTGACCCTGTCCCTTGTTTTGGCTTTATTTCCTCTTCTCTTTCTCTATCCGAACTATCATTCTGTTTTTTTCTCCCCCATATTATCTCTCCCACATATTTTAAATTTAAAAAACTGACTTTGGATAGAAGGGGGTAACATTGAAAAGTAATAATCAGTTGCGAAGACTGGAGCCTTTATAGGTTATGTGAAAGTAGGGCCTTATACACACATCAGATGATTTTTACCCAATACGAGCTTTTGGCTTGTCTTGGAGGCGAATCTGACATGTGTACAGAGGTTGCCCGAAGCCGTTCATGGAACCATCCTGAGGCATCCATAAACAACAGAGGATGAAAACCACAATTGAAGTAAAGGCAGGAGAGCGCTGCGGGGTGCCACTCAACCTCCCCCATAGAACAGACCAGCACTCGTTCCTTCATCTTTTTGTGCATTGTGCATGTAGCCTTAAGCTAGGTACACACTTGCAATAATTATCGTTAGAAAACGAACGATTACGCACGATTATTTTGAACAATCGTACTGTGCACAATTCTGTACATGTTGTAACAATACGATTGTTCAAATATAAACCACCGATTGTGTACACAAGTTAGATACGATCGTTTAAACGATGCAGGAAGTGGCATGTAAAGAGGAAAGTTTACTGCAGAAACATCCACGATCACTGAACAACCCTACACACAATAGATAGTAAACAATCATAGCTCAATCAGATCCCCTGGGAAGGTCTTTCGCTTCCAGCGACATTCCTCATTTGACGGTGTGGTTGGTCAGTCAGTGTGCACTTTTTTTGTTAACGATTATCGGACGGTCGCTCGTCGTTTGTTTCCAACGATAATTATTACCTGATTTGTTACCTTTCCTCTCCCATTATCTACTTTCTATTATGTTGATATTGTTATTTGCCTGTCTTATAAGTTGTGTTAGTTGGAGTGCTCATGTTTCTACTCTGGATATGGATATGGTCTGGCTACCCTACAAATTATTGCTCTCCTTTAATAAAGAAAATAATAAATAGGTTGGAAAGACAGGGAAACCATCCTACAATTGTCTCCCAGGTCTAGAAGCTAGAGAAAGCTCCAGTCACTACAGGTCATCTATACTCAGTGTATCCGTCCTTCCTATTAGACCAGGTTGGCTGTTTGATGAGACAATGTTTATTTTGTTGGGGGGGTTGGCACTTTTCTGGTCATTTTACAATACATTTTGTTGTTTGATGTTATCTCATACATGTTGTTCATGCTTTACATTGATAATGTCATAAAAACAAAACATGAATTCCACACGGGCCATTTGTTTTGATACATGTTTCCCATTCTTTTATAAATTGAACATGTATTTTGTCTGTACTAGTGATCTTTAGACAAATAAATTGAGATCTGTACTTTGCTTTTACAAGGCATAATAATATTTTGGATTCATTATAAAAACCATAATCAGCCTGTATTTAGCTTCCCTGTGTTTCCATTCTGCTACATTCCACCTCCAAATTCATAGGCAAACCTAATTATTCAGGAATAGGCACAGGCAACCCTCCGACCCCCTCTTGTTTTCTTACTTTTTTAATTGCTCAGTAGCTAAGTGACGGACTGCCAGGTCTAAGCACATTTACGTTGGAGAGGGTAGGGTAGGCTTTGACAGGTACCTAAAGGTTTTAAATGCCTTTGGCACCATAACAGGAGTAATATAATTTGGAAAAGCACCATTGAATATTTGAAGTGTATTCCGCTTCATAAACATTTTCTTTAAAATTGACAAAAGCACTAAAACCTAATACAGACACTCAATAATTGACTCTGGAAACAATCAAACAATAAGTATTAACAAATGAATACTGTACAGACATCCATGCTTGGATCCATGGAGAAGAAGTGTGGAAGGTGACCTGACAATATGAATTCCCCAGCAGGGACAACAATGAAACCTCAAAATAGGTTCTAATCCTTCACATGAAATTAAAAATATAATAATGATATTCATACCTACACTAAATATCATTAGATATTATTATGTAATTTATAGCTGTATTTCCCAACCAGGGTTCAGTGGAACCCTAGAGTTCATCCAGAGGTGCTTCCTGTGCCAGTTAATGTGACACCAGTGATATTTTTTGGCTATGTGTATGGGCATGGTCTTCCCAGTAGCCAGCAATATAAGAGGAATTGTTACCAATGACTACTAAGCTAATATACTGTGAGCTGTGGATATAGTAATTACAGCAGTGGTTCCCTGAAGATCAGAAAGTTGTTTCATCGGGGTCCTCCCCAAAAGTCAAGAAAGGCTGCTTTAGGGCAGTTTAGTACCTGCCTTTACTTCGCCTGATTCCGCATGTTTCAGTCTTTTGTCATTAGAAAGGATGGGAAAGGTTATTTCCAACAACAAAAGTCTTTTGTGTACGTAGCCTACATTCTACACAGACTGTGTATACCCCTACGTTTAAACGTCCATGTTTGAAATTCCCATGCATTCCAATAGGCCAGTCCACACCAGGGAATTTGTGGACAGTAAGTTTTTGAGCGTTATACTGGATGTAAACTCAAAACTAACCCAAGACAAAAAAAAAACACACTTACTTTTAATCCCGCAGATCAGTCTACCCGTTGGGAGGTTTCTTCCATAGGGTCCCACATAGTCCCAGTATCCGTCCTTGGCCCGGAGCCGAGGGAGCGATTGGCGCCCCCATCTTCTTCTGTGTTCTTCTTTCTATATAACCTGATCTCACACTTTGCAAGTGGAAGATCAGGTGATGTATTTGGGGAAAAAACTTGCCAATCTCACTGTGCACGCGTGAGAATGGCAAATTTTTTCCCTATGTATGAAAGGGCTTTTTCTGCACATGCCCGTGTATGTCAAGAACCTCCTGGGATGTGTGACATAGATTCTTGATCGCCTGGGCTATGTTGCACTTGAAAAAAACACTAACAAAATTTTTACTTAAAAAAAAAAAAGGGTTGTCTACCTTTTTATGTATAGTGAAAATTCTGAGTTTAGGTATGCTTTAAAGAGATCACATTTTGCTGAGTTTTACATTTTTTTAACTGCTGGTAAACGCATATAAACCCTTACATTAAAAACTAGTAAGCATTTATAAATGTTTATAAATGCTTCCAATGAATGCAAATGGAAGAGTTTACAGGTGTTTTTAAGGGTTAAAAAATCTGCTTTAAATGTCTTGAAACCCTTACAAATGCCCATAAAATCATTATGGGCCTAATAAGCATTTAAAGATTTATTTAAAAGCCTAGTAACGCTTGTATAAATGTCCATAAACGTATTTAAAAGTGGTATGGGCATTTATAAGCGTTTATAAAAACAGTCAATGTAGACTTAATAATGTATAATGATTCCGTTTGTTATTGTGGCTTGACACTTCAGGGTTGTGGCAACTGGTGTTAATTTTGTATGATAGCTTTCTTGACCCTCAGCCATTGTACCATGAGAAATTCACATACAGCGACACAAAAAGACCCTTAAAATCAATGAAGACTATTATTTGTTGGTGACAGGACCCTTGACTGTTCTTGAATATGTCAATCACCCTGACAGTTCCAGACAAATAAAACAACAGAGCTTATCTAGTTCAATAAAGTCAATTTTCATGATTTCTTTTCTGTTAGAAACCCGATAAAAATGTAAAGTATTATTTTGATAACCTTTCAGATATATGATAACAATTTATGATAACAATAATAACTTCTTGGTATACCAAGAGCACTGCCATAAACAGCTAGCTCCTAAATTTTTTGAACTTTTCCATTGCTGGGGACTCCTCGTTTTGTAATATATACTACAAAAAAACAATCCCATACTCGTTTTTGGGACTTTTCAGGTACATATAACTCTACTTAACATGGTTGCAATATTCTTATTTTAAATGGCCAAATAGACAACATTATACAAAAATCTCTAAATTGCAATCTTATAGAAAACAACATTTTAAAACCATTGTTCCGATAAATGTAACTTCATTCTGTTTCTGTCTCAAAATATCCCTTTCAACACATTTTGCAGATACTAATCCGCTTCTTCAGGAGACAAATATGACCTACAATTTAGTAGATTCTAATCAGTGAATAACACAAAAATATATTTACAAATACCAAAAAAAAAAAAATCTTACTGGGCTAAAGATGATCAACGATGCATATGGGACAAAAAATGGCACAAGCATCAACCAAGCAGTGAAGACAGCAGGAATGGCAAAATTGAAGCTCTGTAATATATAATACACATTTCAAATCTTTCCTTTTCTATAAACTCATAATGCTCTGTGACATTTGTGGACATGCCGCTAATTATATTTGGCAGTGGATATGCACAGAATATAACTGGGTAATAAAGCTTTAAATGAAAGATAACAGAGGGTGTTAATCCAGGGAACATCCAATTGCCTCGTGGAATCAGGAAGGAATTTTTTCCCCTGTTGGAGCAAATTGTACCAGGGTTTTTTTTGCCTTCCTCCGGACCAGCTTTGTCCATGGGGTTTTATATCTGGGATATGTTTATTTCCTTAGTGGTTGAACTTGATGGACTTATGTCTTTTTTAAACCTGACTTACTATGTAACTACTATGTAGGTTAGTGCTGCCAACTCTAAAACCAAAAACTGCCATGGTCTTAACATACCAACTCCCTCTCTCCTTCTACCCCAAAGGACATTAACAGAAAGGCTGTGTTTTATCACCTATACAGTCTCTCTAAATGTCCATTTTCATGTGACTATATGTTAAATAGGAAATAATGTTAGGCCTGGAGAAGTTACTTCTAGTTCTATGTTTAATTTATGGTCTGGCACAGCTGAGGCCTTCATCTGCATCTTTTAAAGCAAGAGCCAATAAAGAATTCATTTTCCAGTGCTACGGAACCCAAGAAATTCCAAATATTACTTACATTATCATTCTATAATTCTCACTATTTTCTGCAAATGCATTTTAAACAAATCTCTCATGATTTAGGCTTTCATTGCTGACCTCCCATTTAAACATGCTACCTGCCTGGCTGTTATACTAATGGTTTTTGCTTTAATGCTTTCGAAGTCTCTGACATATATTGGTATAGACAAGAATTTCTAATGTTCATGTCTTGAATGGTTATTTTAGCTCTGTGAATCCTAATTAATTATTAAAGGCCATACACAGTCGGGCAACTAGGTTTTTCTGAGAATGTTTAGCTATGTCAGGCTTATTATTTCTCTCTTGACAAGTGTATTTTCACTTTGATTTTATGTCTTCACTGAGAAGATGATTAGTTCGTTTCCTACTTAAAGCCTATGCACAAATATTTTAGATTGACAGATTTTGTTATCTCAGGGCTAACTCATACTTGTGGTGGAAAACCTTGTAGTTGGCCACAGCCCCTTTGGAGTGGGCTTGAATGGAAGTGGTCAACTGGTGGTCTGAAATAGCCCTTAAAGCTGAATGAAACCAACTATACTCACATGTACCTGTTCTGTTGCAGGGTGCTGCCATCTTTTTCTTCTTCCCTTCTTTCCTGCAATTTTGGTCCATCCTGAAATGATGCCTGAAATGATGCATGCACATGGGAAGTAGGGATTTGCTGGGTGTTCCTAAAATCAACACTGAGCTGAACATGTGGAGTTTGTCGATTTTGACCGCTTTACTGAGCAATCAATCAACCACTCCCAGATGGTAGAGGGCTTGAATGGAAGTGTTTGGGACCATGGGTGAACGTGTGGCAGAATGCTGTGGTCAGCTGGGTGTCTTGAATAGCCCTTCAAGCAGAACAAAACCCATTACACTCACCTGTCCCCTTTCCGTCACGGGTTGCTGCCATCTACTTCCTTCTTCCCTGGGATCTTGAGCCATCTTGATTGGCTGGGCCAAGATGACATAATTCCCGTACAGGCGCACAAGAATTTGATGAGTGTCAACAAGCTCAGGGGAAGTTGGGATTGCAGCTTTTTTGACAGTTCCAATGAGCGATCGGGCAGGTGGGGGGGAGGGGGGTTATTGCAAAAGGGACTTCACCTGACCCTTTCATCAATATTTAGCCTGCCCAATCAAACATTTTTAATATTTGCCTTTAGCTTAGAATCATAATTTTAATCTTTTTCCATCAATATTAAAAAAGAAAGTAATTATATATATATTTTTAGTATTCAGTTTTGGTCCCAACTACAGATAGTACTTATATGTGTATATGCTGCCCCAATTCTCTGGAACAGTTTACCCCGTCCTATTCGGCTTGCTCCTACTTTCTGCTCATTTAAAATAGCACTCAAAACCAAATTTTTCATACTTGCCTACCCATCTTTTTCTGTCCTTTGAAACCGTCACTACTTCCCATCACTCCATATCTCCCCTCCTTTTGTGTGTTATTTCCCCCACCTACTAGATTGTAAGCTCTTCAGGACAGGGTCCTATCCTCCTGTATCACTGTCTGTATTTGTTTGTCATTTGTAATCCCTATTTAATTTTTAGAGCTGCGTAATATGTTGGCGCTATATAAATCCTATTTAATAATAATATTATAATGTGACAAAGGTTGTGGTCAGTATGTGGCAAAATTGGGACAAGCACAAACATGTCACATTCATCAATTGCAAGTAACACATGTACATGGAAAATCAGTCAGAATTGTTTATAAGATTTGGAAAACTCTAGTTGATCAGTCAGTGTTAGGGGACTTTAGGGGATTGAGGGTTATACAAGTTCCTGACCATTGGCCTTCTTTTTACTGTAGCTACTGAAACTATACATTCTTATAAATGCGTGAAATAAGTTACAGTGAGATAGCAAATATAAAAAAGGCCCAAGGTGCAATAGAGAAGTCTTTTTATGTAGTGTTTTAAAACTTTGTACAATTATCTCAACACTGCAAAAATTCCAAAGCTTTCCCTCAATGCCTTTAATGTTTTTCAAAAGATAAATGTGTTAATTTAAAGTTTCCCTTTCTGGTAGAACTTAACGGGCACATATGTGGCCTTTATGTGGTGCCAAGTACATCCTTCTGACAGTCCTCTCTGTCAGCAAGATTGTTTGCCAAGCGCAGCTCCTGTGCAGACAGAAAGTGAACTGTGGCTATGATCACCGCGTGTGATCTGACTTTTCAAGTTCTCTGTTCATTGCCTGGAAGGAGTCTGCGTGAAAGCTGGAAGAATAAAGGTGATGGGACGTCATGTAGAGAATGCATTAGTGGTCAATGGAGTTTAAAAAACATTGTTACATGAAGTTTTATTTCAGAGACAGAAATAAATATAGAACTTTTCTGTTTTAAAGAATAGGCAAAAAAGAAAAGACACATTTCAAGAGAAATCAGTAACTACTGTAAACTTTTATTTATTTTTTCTAGCAACCAGTTCTTTGGTCCACAACAACCAATAAAATTCAAAGTTTATTCTTGTGTCTGTAGAGAAATATCAGTGCTTAGAACTGACCTTTTGATATATCGAACCCATCATTGTTTTACCCTGAAGCATTGGAATGTTTTCTGGGCCTACATGTAATTATCAAATTATTACAAATTGGGTGCAAGCTACAGAGGAGGAAATAAATAGTTGTTGAGGGACCTTAGCACCCTACATTTTTGGCAACAAGATAATTTTATTACTCTTTAAGTAATACAAATAAAAAGAAAATGATTTTTTATTCTAAGGGGTCTGTTTATTAGGAAGTGAATCTGACATTCCATCTTTGTTTGTCTTTTATACTAATGTGATTTTTTGTTATTTGAATTTGGATGCATTAGTCTATAAAGTTGTTAACCTTTATTATAACCATCTTGTAGGTTCAATAATACCTCGATGGGGTGACTCTACTGGTAATAGGAATCTGACATTAAATGAAAATATTCCCTGGTGGAGAACCTACTATGTGTATCAATGGAAGTAACTGACCACCAGGGAATGATTCAATGAATGTCAGATCCACTTCTTTATCAATAGGCCCCAAAGTGTTTACTCAGATAAGTATAGCAATCTTGTTTAAAACATTTGACAAAGATTGTATTATTGCACATTAAAAGAGAGTTCCATTTGAGAGTGGCGTATCCTTTCCACTCCCATGTCATTTGCTCTTAATGGGCAGCAGCTTTTCAAGTGTCATTGAACACCAGTTGCGACAAGGCGACAGTCTAGTTTTTTCCTATCTTGGTTTAAAACGTTTATATATTTATAATTATTTAAAATGAAAGTCAGTGTAGACTTTAAGCTACATATATGTCCAAAACATAAAATAAAGTTGACCCCAAACCAATATAGTTTCTCTGTAACAAAATAACAAACAACTGAGTGTTCTGTCCATCACCAACATTTTTTTAACTGTGTATGAAAACATGTACTGTCTCTGCAGAATAATCCTGCTTGGAAGGAAAATAGTACAAATACTGAAGTCTGAACTTGGGTCCCTGGTGATCAAATCAGGATTGTGCAGGTTCCTAAATCTGAAGAACATTTCACAGAAAATTGTCTGCGTAAGGTCAATCATAACAAGAACTTTAAAGCAAACCTGTGCTTTGCCATTGCAGGTACCTTGCCAACTCTTAAATACCAAAAGTCTCACATTTCTTGTACTTCAAGTATTACCCCGCCACCATGTAAATGTCAAACGCCACATTTTTCAGGAAATATACTCATAGACATGGGGAGGTGTTTTCTGGAATGTGGACAGATTGGTATTATTATTAATATATAGTATTTATATAACCCCAACATATTACGCAGCGCTGTACAAAGTTCATAGTCATGTCACAAACTGTCCCTCAAAGGGGCTCACGATCTAATGCTCATACTATAGTCATATTTCTTTATCACAGTCTAGGGACAATTCTTTTGGTGGAAGTCAACTTACCTAACTGCATGTTTTTGGATGTGGGAGGAAACCAGAGTACCTGGAGGAAGCCCACAAATACACGGGGAGAACGTGCAAACTCCATGCAGATATGGCCGAGATTTGAACCTGGACCCATTGCTGCAAAGGCCAGAGTGCTAATCACTGAGCCACAGTGTTGCCCAAATGTTCACATTAAAGCAAATCTAAATAAAACAAAAATGTAATTTAACACCTCTTACTAAGCCTTGGGTGTGGTGGCTCCATAAATTCTCTTTATTTTCACCTTGTGATCCTTCCAGGAACACACTTCCTGTACTATGAGGAAGCGCTCACTTACCATTATGTATCCATAGAGGGATAACATTGTCACGCTAAGCTACTCTCTATATTTGTACTACAGACAATCCCGTTCCTTCCTCATCTTCATTTTATAGGGACAGAGCGTTATTATTATTAATATTATTAATAATAAACTGTTTTTATAGCATCAACATATTACGCAGCGCTGTACATTAAATAGGGGTTGCAAATGACAGATACAAACAATGACACAGGAGGAGAGCACCCTGCTCTGAGGAGCTTACAATCTAGGATGAGGGGAAAGTAACACACAATAGGAGGGGAGATATGGAGTGGTGGGAAGTAGTCAGGGTTTTAGGAGGCATGTTTGAAAAACTGGGTTTTGAGTGCTCTTTTAAAACAGCAAAAAGTAGGAGCAAGCTGAAAAGGATGAGGAAGACTATTCCAGAGAGTCAGGGCAGCTCTAGAAAAGTCTTGGAGCCGTGAGTGTGATGAGGTTATGAGTAAGTCAGTAGCAGAAGGGAAGAGAGCGGCTGGGGGAGAATTTTTCTACCAGTTCGGAAAGGTAAGTGGGACAAGAACTGTGGAGGGATTTGAAGGCAAAGCACAGGAGCTCGAATTTGATTTTAAGGCACAGCCGGGTGGTGCACCCAGCTAAAAGGGGTTGGGGAGAGCACTGAGCAATATAAATTTTCATTCACTTTTCTTTCTTAGTTCATCCAAATTTTTCCTAAACTACTACAGACCCAGAGCCTTTTTAATCTCCTTCAGTCCCAGTGTGGGAAAATCGGTTATATCGGTTATACCCCTGATAACTTTATTAACACTTGTCCTTAGATTGTCCTAGTTCTTGTACTTTTTATTTATGATTTTTCATTTTTTTATTCAGAAGACCCAGGGCTTCAATTTGGTAGCAGCTTTGAACAAATATTCATGAATCCTAAATTTAATTATTTTATGTAAGTTTCAAAAAAATATTTATTAATCTAAAATTGTACAATTTTTACGTATTTAGCAAATTTCTTTTGAATAGAAGGTCATTTAAAAGACCATCTAGTTACAGAATTGACCAAACTCTATTGTTTTGAATATAGCAGAGAACAGGTAATTGTCAGGTGATTAAGCAGAGGTGTCAGGATTCAAAAAATTGCAAATTGGGTGTTTTTGGTGTGCAAGACCTATTTAATGTACAGCGCTGCGTAATATGTTGGCGCTATATAAATTCTGTTTATTAATAATAATAATAATATTAATAATAACAAGACAACTTACAAAAAATGTAATTGAATGTTAAAAACAATTTAGCTGTCAGCCACTTAACAGTTTACATATGCTAAAAAAATCGAAAAAAATTTCAAGTCAGTCCAAAGTACATGGTACTTTTTATGTTCTGTATCTTTGCATTTGTCATACAACAAAGAAAATGATCATTACAAATCAGATCTATTTTCAATGCTGCTGCATCATTAAAGCATGTGTATTTGTTCTTGCAAGTATGTCTGAATTTCAAGGTTTTCCTGTAGCATTCCAGATGGGACATTCACACAGGCTAATGAATCATTCACAGTATCCTTGGGGCTTTTCTGATTGGCTGTGTATTATGTCAGTCACCTGCATAACACTTTCCCACAACTATCGTGGCAGCAGTAGGAGACACCACGTGACCCGTGAAAAACTTCTTATCCTACAATGATCTGACAGAAAGCTATAAATTAACCTGGAGGTTTTTTAAACCTGGTTAGTTTATATAGTGAATGAGTGAAAAGACAGGTGTAGAGCGTACACTGGTGCTGCTGTTCAGGTAAGCTCATTGCTCTTTGTACTTGGCTGAGGGATAGAATTTGTGTGTACAGCTTAGTACAAGACTTGTATTGGGTTGCCTCTTGCTACTAATTTATCTGTAAACTATCACTGAGCTGCCCTATAAAATATTAAAAATGCTTTCTGAACATAAACAACAAAGTTATTTTAGGCATGACATGACATATTCTACTACATTTTAAAGGCTTCGATTCCTCCATTCAAGTTAAGGGAATACATGTGAAACACTGTTCAAACATTTCACAAACTAATCTCTCATGCAAGCTGTTTTTTTTTCTTCAAGGCATGTGGTGTGAGATTCGGGTTGGGTGCTTTCATACTCTAACTGGAAATGTAGAACTGGAAATATTTGTTTTAGGACTATATGTGCTTGCTTAGTTTTTTGTATTAATATTATTTGGTATAGGATTACTGGATTTGCGTTTAATATGCACGCTTTAAAGTATAGCTGTTATTCAAAAAGAAATATGGATACTACCGATGTTGGCCTTCACCGAAAATAATTATCAAGCAGACTGCAAATAACACTCTGTGCCCAATCTGTTTTTTCTGTATCCTAAATGGTCCCCAAATGGTTTGTGCTTGTTCACAACATCTTTCAGTCCATAAATGATTGTAGAAGATTACTAAAGATCACCAAAAGAAAAAAGCTTCTTCTGCACCTTACTCCAGATATTACAAAATAGGAACCAAAGTATAAAAATATGATAAAATGGATTTTATTTTTGTTCACATCTACTAGCTAAATTATCTTTATTTTTATGCTTGAGCATGACATTTTTATAATTTGAATCTCTGTATTTTGCAAATGTTTAGACATTAGTGGATATAAGGTCCTTTACCAGACTCCAGATCTTTGAGTAAAGGGGGGGGCAATGGAAATTGTTGTACACAGCCAACCACCATGTGCATATATATAGTGACGGTTGTGCCAGATCACCTCTACACCCATTTAATTTTGATCAAGTAGTTTAGGTATCTTCTTCCTCAAACATCTTCCAAATACCAGCAGTCTAGTTTAGGTTAGGTTTAGATCTTCAGGATCAAGCGATTCCATGAGACTCCCGATGGCTGGAACCTAGCTCAGTCAACTATGTTACAGCTCTCGTTAAAGAACCAGCGTGTGCACATTTGACAGCTGGCGGCAGTGTCCGGCACTAGTACGTCTTATAGCTCATTCATATCTTAAGTTTTAAGGGCATCCTCGCAAAGTAGAAGATGCATACTTTTGTAGACAATCCTGCTTCCCAGATAGAATTACTAAAATGGACCCTTTGGCTTTGTACTAGTACTGCTCACTGCTGCCCCTAATTATTCTGTATGGAGCTGCTGCCTAGAGTAGCTACATATAGCGTCTCCGGAGAGGCAGCTTTTCTCTGGCATGAGGAAGTGATAAATTGATGACAAATAAATGGTGACTATGTGAGTAATGCCAACTCGTGTTATGCTTAGAACACTGGATTCCTCCTCTTACCTTTATTATTTAGTATCATCTAACCCATTTAGACCTACCCTTCCTTACTTAGTGCACCTCCTGTCTGCTAGCAGAACACTAGCTTGGGCTTTAAAAATCACTTCCATGTAGATTTTTTTTGCTCAGTGGCTGATCAGACCACAGTAGGCCTTGTTGGTTTTGGTGATTAGCAGCTTTGTTAGGCTGGGTACACACATGCAATGGTTCTCATCAGATAATCGGCTCAGGGACAATATTGGACAAGAATCTGTGTACAGCTCTTGTCGTGCATGCTCTGAACGACCGACCTGGCGGATATACAGACGATGGACAACGAACAATCATAATGGAAGTGAGGGGAGAGAGCGCTGAGGGTTGTGGCTTCATTATTCTCCCCCTCCCCTCCCCATAGAGCAGATCGGTGATGTATGTTCATGCGTCGTGCAGTAATTAGTCGTTGGAAAGGATCATGAAAGATCCTTTCCAATGGCAATCATTGCACATGTGTATATAGCCTTAGTCCTTAGGAGGCAGCAGGTCTCTCCATTGATCCATAAGGTTTTGGCTCAAAGTACACACCCCTTTACAAAATCAATATTCTAAGTTAGGTGACTTGTTGGTCATTCAATGCGAGCAATATGTTTATAGGTTGAGGTCTGATGATATTGACTTACATCTGATTCAAATCTTCAGTTTGAGGCACATTTTCACAAAGCAGAAGATACATACTATTCTAGAGAATCCTGCTAATCATAGCATAGTATATTAACCGTGGTCTTGTAGCTGCATACTGGACAGTCTTGCAATCACAAACATTTTTTACTTTAAGGTTCCCAGAACAAAAGTTGGTCCCAATCAGTGTGAAAAGTATATAATCATCTGGAGATATACAGTATGTTGGGTGTTCATTAAGAACATTTTGAGAAACTGCTGGTGCAGAAGTACATCCTTGTAACAGTCTACCAAAGGACCTCTTCATAGTTTGCAAATAGACCACATGAATTCTGTAACTATCTACAGCACATATATTTTAAACCATTCAAATAATATTTGGAAGGGCTTGAAACTGTCACGTGTTCTAGTATTTTTCTGATTGACTACTGATAGTCACCATTGGGCTAAATTAAGGGTCACATCTTAAATGATATCCAGTAGTGAGACCTTCCTTCCAGCTTTCATGACCTTCATTTCATTTCGTGCACCCTCTATTGTAGAGATATTTTTTCTTTGATCAATGAAAGCAACTGTACTTTCGGTTAAGCACCTTTTAAGAAAGCCATTCGCCCTTTATATACAGTGGTTATAAGTAACTTTCACATAACAATGTACATTTAAAATAATCCTTGTTTTTTTTGTCACAAATTCTTATATTTTCATAGGTAATAAGTATGACCCTACTTGTGATCCAGTTTGCACTGCTCTTAGTAACTTTTCTCTGCAACCACGTGGAAGGAAAGAGAGATCCAATCACATACTGCGGAGGTTAGTGCGATGTTCGATTTGTTTTATGCCTTCAGTGAAGCTGTTCTAGTGTTTGGTAGCCAACAGTGTCCTCATGAGAAGCTGTTTGCATGCCAAGCTCTGGAATAAAATGTTTATTTTACTGCCAAAATGTTTTTCAAAAACATAATGTGAACGTGAATAAATAGCTATAAAATCACCGCCAAAACAAAATAACTCATTAAAAAGTGATGATTTTAAACAATGACAGTTAATGTACCGTTAAGAAGAACTCATTTGATTATTATATTAAATATCCTGAATTATTTAATAATTAGTGTAAAATAATTTTCTTTGAGACCCCTTTTGTAAGTTCTCCTATACCCAGTTGCTTTTAGGGGCTCTCATCCTATGTTCAGTACCTGAAATTAAGTGCCTTAATAAATAATAAGTATAAATACTTTTCTCTGGACTTTTTTTTTTCAATAGAATTCTGTTAGTTACTTTGGCATTCTAGAATTCTGTCTTATACAGACCAGGTTTCTTTCAAAAACAAGTTCAATATGTGGAGAAAAAAACAAATATTTTGGGGTTAAAAAATATACAATACTATAAACATCTCCAGAACACAAATAAATATATTATTAAAAAAATCATACATATAGCACAGTAGACAATGCCTACAAGTGCATAAAGAACTTTGACCTGGATATTCCAGTTTTAGCCTATTGAAGATAACATAATTAAATGTTTCTCTGGTTCAATAAGACAATGGTAGAATATAGTGATGATAGCTTATGGTATATGGATGCTTTTTATTGTCAAGGACTGGAAACTGTTTAGAATTGGGAGCAAGAAAACTGGAACTTCAGTGGAGATTTACTCTCCAGCAGCACAGTGACCTTAACACACAACCAGAGCTTGAACTGTTTTAAAACCTGGAACCTGAATATCTTAGAGCAGCAAGTAAAGACCCAAAAGTATATATTCTGGTTCTGAGACTTTGGTGCTGCTTACTTTCAGCACAGCAGCACATGGTACAACATACATTTATGCAGCTATAAAGTGTAATGTTTTTAGTGTTCTGCCTCAGTTACCAACATACTATTACAACATGATAGATCAGGTGAGTATGCAAGGGGGGAGGTTAGGATTACAGGAAGTATTATTTTTAATGATACAAGTAAAATAGGTGTAACGGTTATAAGGTGGGTTATTATTATTTTTAATTAAAAGTTCCAACATATTATGCAGTGCTGTATATTAAATTGGGTTAGTATTAATTTTAGGGTTTCAGGGAGGGAAAGTATTATTTTTGGGGTTGCAGAAAGATTCTATGATGAGGGAATACTGGAGTAGTGTATTGCAGTTAATGCTGGGAGCTCTTGAGACTCTGGAGATTGTTATTACATCACAAATCCTAGACTGCAAACCAGATAAGAATCTATGGTAAGATTTTAAATTGTTTACACAGAGCTTTACAGCTTCTGTCAAGGGATTGCTGGAGAATTGTGACTGGGGATGATAGGGAGCAATAGAGAGCCTGTAGCAGCCTCTATGCATATCTACCGTTATATGGGTTAGAAAGAGAAATGTCTTAGGCTGCATACACACGTGCAATAATTGTCGTTGGAAAGGATCTTTCACGATCCTTTCTAACGGCTAATGACTGCACGATGCATGAACGAGTGCTGTACATACAGCACCATTCTGCTCTATTGGGAGGGGAGGGGGAGAACGACGGAGCAGCACCCCGCTGCACGCTCTTCCCCTTTACTTGCATTACGATCATTTGTCGTCCGTGGATCCGCCAGGACAGTTGCTCGGACGATGGACGACGAGCGCTGTACATGCGCCAGATTCTCGTCCGATATCGTCTCTCACCCAATTATCGGACGAGAACCATTGCAAGTGTGTACGTAGCCTTACTCAAGTTTTGAAGATAGTGGAGGATGAGTAGAATATTTTGTCTGGTGTTTATGCTATATATGTTCCTACTGGGGAGTCGTCTATCCACTTTAGAGATGGAGTATCGCAGGGACAGGAAATATTAGACAACATTTCAATAAAAGCAGAGATCACAGCAACATTTTTTTTTTATTTAAGAGAGTAAAGGACCACTTAGAATCCCTCTGCATAATTGTTGCTATTTAAGCTTTCCTGTCTAAATACCATTCCCCTTTTTTTCTGGTTTTGGTGTCACAGGTCAAAAGTAAGGAGTTATGTCTCCAGAGTATTAAACACCCATAAAAACCTGATAAAGGATTAATTTTTCCCCACCTCCAGAATCTAATGGCCCATTTACACTACTGTGTTAAGACAGCCTATTGAATTGAATTGGCTGCCTAATGCACATAAATACACCAAAAAGATGTATGTTACATTTCTGCAGTGCAGCATAATACACATTACACATGATTCAATGCATATCCATCAGCAAGGTGCATTGGGTGTCACTGTGATAACATGTGAAACCAAAGTGCAATAGTGAGAATATTGCACTTCATGACTGCCAGAACATGTGCATTGTACTCTGTGGTGGGGTCAGGCATCCAATTTATTTGATTAGGCACCCTACTTCACATTATCACATAAAAAGAAGAGCATGCACATTTTTTTCTTTGCATTCAGACCCTAACACGTGTAGTGTTGAGGTTCCATTTAAAATAAATGAAATCAATGCTTGTGCCAAACTGCACTGATGAAAACCCAACCTCAAAGTTGACCGTAAGATTGAACTTTTATATATTACTATTTAGGTAGGGTCTTGAGGTATACATTGTAAATCATCAGGCCACCATGGATCTTATCTGTGGAAAACTGAAGTAAAACAGGAGCTTTACCCATAGCAGCCAATCAAATGCCTTATTTTATTTAAAAAAATGAAATAAACAAACTTGATTTCCTGTTATTCAAATTTTCGTTTTCTAAACCAATCAGTACGACTCCTGTAAGTCTAATAGTATAAAGCAAGAATAACATTGCTTATAAATTAATAAATGTCAGAGGTCTTTGTATTTAGCTAATGTGCCATGCCGTTTTGGGAAAACAGATCGCCAACAAATATTGCTGAAAGTGGAACAAATTAGATATTTATCTCACACTTCCAATCTCTTCAATATTTGGCATGGTGAAAGCAGAAATTCACACAAGGTGAAGTAACAAAACAAAACAAATATCGGGGGAGGCAAGACATTTAAAAACCACATTTTCCAGACTGTGCCCCCAAAATAGGCACGGTTACAGCTGTCACTCTAACGCTAAAGAAACAGAGCAGCCAGGGTCACTGGTGTGCCCTGCCAGCAATGTACACTGCATAGGATGAAGAGAAGCATGATAAATCGCTGAAACAAAACCGTTCAGAGTCAGAATGAATGTCTGTAGAGCAGTCAGAAGCACAGGAAAAGGCAGCATCAAAAATATTTGTTTCAGACTACTTTTTATGTGTTTTTTTTTTTTCGTCTGAATTGACTTTCTTAAACTAGTTATATGTATAAAGCAGAAATCTGTCAGGTTTCAGATGATTGTAAGATAAAATATAAATATGAATACTGAGCCACCCTAAAGTATAGTAAGACATTATAAGACTATAAAGTAATAGTAATAATGATCACAACTATGCTTCTAAATGTTACATTTGTGTTATGGTAATGGTTTTGAGTTTTAAGAGAACCAAAAGGGATAATAGGGAAAGGGGATTTCAAGTAACATTGTCGAACAATGTTCTGTGCTATTGTTGCAAGTTGTTAAAAAAAGAAGAATTTATAACCATTTTTATATAGTTTTTACCTGTTTTATAAAATTATATTCACCCTTTTAGGGGCCAAACCTAGGTATGGTATGAATGGTATTCGGTAAGCTGGCTTCCAATGCTAGGCAAGGTCTTCCATGCTTCCCTGCTATGATATGCTATCAGTTTACCAACTGAGGTCTTGGTCACTGTATAGAAGGCACAGACAGTAGCTGCTATCAAGTTTCTACAATGGCCATAAGGGTCAGGGGTTTGCCATTGCTATTTTCCTTCATTGGTCTCTCATTTTTTGATTAAGACCTTTATACAGGGAGTCCCTATGTAGCTTTCCCTATCTGTCTCCCAGTGATTCCATGAGGTTTGATTCCATTGAGGTTCTGATTTTCTGCAGTTCAGAATCCACCATTTGAAACAAATAAAGACATTTATCTCTCCTCTCTTACCCACAAGGTAAAGTTTCTTGTAGTCAACACCAAGTATCTGAACTAGCGTCCCTATCCTACACCTTTCTGGTTTTCAATAAGGACGAGCTGGTCTTGAAGCCCAGGACTTATTTCTTGTCTAAGTAGTGAGTACCACAGTGGAC
The DNA here is from genome assembly GCF_032062135.1 of Pyxicephalus adspersus. NCBI lineage: Eukaryota > Metazoa > Chordata > Amphibia > Anura > Pyxicephalidae > Pyxicephalus > Pyxicephalus adspersus. Next base: position 121,879,452 of record NC_092862.1, on the reverse strand, counting down.
TCCAAAAAAAGACTAATAACTCTGATTATAATGCCACTTCCAGGTAAATGATATCAGAAGGAAGCTTTGGCTCTTCTGTGTTCATTGTAGGACCTTTGATCAGATCTTGTTGACTTCTCTTGGGTGCTGATGTCTGAGACGTTGATTTTAAGACTGCCTTCCTTGTTAAGGTTTTTTTTTTTTTTTGGGGGGGGGGGGGGGGCTATTTTAGTATACTCCTGCTGATGTGGGATTAAGCAGTGCTTCCTGTGCTAAAGCTTATGCGCTGGTTTCCTCTTGCTCATAGATTTCAAGGAAGTCCTCCCAGGTGAACTCCAGCTAAACATCTAAGCATCTAAGCACACAAATTAAATACATATAAGTGAGCTGTTTAATTTGCTAGAAGACTTACAATTGTGTGTATTCAGTGCTGAGAATAATTTATTACCGAACAAAAGCTGAACCAGGGGGTAATACCACCTTCTCTCCTAAATATTATAGGTTCTTTTCATAAAACCATGAATCTGACATTTACTGGTGGGAATCTTCCAGGTCTATGTGTTTCAATGGCATGTAATTGATTTCCATCAGGGAATGTTTTAGGGAATGTAAGATTCACTGATTTTTAAATAGAGCCCAATCTGCTTTCTTATCAGCTTTATCCTTGTCAACATGTATGTATGCAGTCCACTTGTTTTGGCCTGCACTGCTACTTCTTTTTTTAATGCCATTGTATTGTTTATTGCAAGATTAGGATCCGATTCAGGTATTTATACTATATGCATTTTAAAGTAGTTATAAATGGATAGATAGCTGCATGTCTTGTGATTTGCCTCACATTCAGCTTGTAAAAATAGGTACCTTGTCATCATATCCTGATATGGTGAAAAGATCACAAATTAGATGATCCAAGTTGGTAGAGTTTATGAAATCAATGGAATATTTTGGCATTTCATTGGAAATTCCCTCTACACTATCCTGACATGGCACCTGTAGAAAGTTAAGCCTTAGGTTAGATAGCATGCATATGGATTAAATGAAGGAAGATAGCGGGACCTTGCAACAAAATGGGGTCACTTTAAATAGGTATAGCCTAGTGAGCTGGGTGTAAGTGTGTTGGGTCTACCCAAACCACGTCAGATTTGTGCTGAACTGTGAATGTTTGGTAGCACAAAAGAAATGTCCAAAGTCTAATTGTCTCAAACACATCAGACATCCAGACCCCGTGTTTAAGAATGGATTGCTCTCTTGGGAATGGGTGGGAGGGACTATTGAATGTATTCCTTACATTTTATACCTCCAAAAGTTTCAGTGTTACCTAACTGCACAGTCAGCCAGCTTGCCAAACAGACTAGTCACATGACACCATCAGATGCAACCAATTGTTATTTCTCCCGCCCTCAGTGTTCCCAAGAAAAAAACAAAGGTGTGCAAACTTTTTGAAATCTCCTTGTATATAAAGCAATAAGGCTTAGGCCACAGGAATGCCTAGGTAAGAAATTTCCTGCTATTTTTCAGGCAGTACATAGTCACAAATAACATTTCCTGGGAATGTTATGGAATAGCAACTCTTCACATTTTGAGTTCAGTTCTACATTGGCAGGTTACTTTTTTTAACCTGCCTTAAAACTAGGAAAGTGAAAAATTGGTTTGGAACACAAACTCCTTCAACTTCTTTTCAGATATTGCTATATGAGCCCTTTTAATGGTGTGGACCATGGAAGCAGACTAGTGCAAGACTTGCATAAAGTGTCAGTGTTGCTCATAACAACCAGATGGAAAATATCAGCACGTCTTTTTTTCCCGTCAGGCGCTCTTCTAAATGAGGCACAGAGACGTTATGCATTTGAAATAGGCTAATGTTATAGACTTAGTCATTTCTTTTTTTAATTGACAACTTCTAAGTAAGCCATCGATCCAATTCAAATATCTATAAAGGCAGATGGGGCTAAAAGAGGTCATCTTGCCACCAAAGGAATAGTTGTTGGCTAGATAAAACTGTGCCAATTAGCCTCAAAGGCCAATATTGTTCCCTGTCTGCGGCTTGTAGCAGTATATTTATCCAGAGTGAGTGTGGCAGCCCTGGCACAGTTGCAGCAATACTGTGGCAACGCGCTGTCATCTATCGAAATTTATTAACTCGATGTTCTAATTCTGACTGGCGTGTGCTGTAGGTGCGAGAATGATGCAGACAGGTCTGTGGGAATGAAGGAGCTTTTTCATTTTTATTTACTTTTTTCACTCCAGCGCTACTTCATTTCAGCGCTGTGACATGTTCATTTAATGTTCTGCCCTCACAAATTTCTGTCAGAAACCGTGCGGAAAGCTGCACTCTGTGCTAGTTCTTCCTTTCCTTTCCCAGTCACTCCATGCTACAGCAGACTACTTCCCTATCTTTCATTGTCTTATAAGATCTGTCTTGAGAAAAAGCCTTGAAATAATGTGAAATTGAAGCACCTGTGGGATGTCACTGCTTATGTGACATGTCACTGTTTTTTTCCAGTTCTCCTCAGTTCAGAGAAAGAGATTTATGTACTTAGATAAACCACTCAAAATCCTACCCTAGGATTTTTGGGGTGGATTCGATGGCTTGTGCATATCTATTGGCAAAGTATATTTTTATATTTGATATTTTTAACACAGAGCAGAAAGTAAAAAAAAAAGTCACACTTACTTTTAATCCCGCAGTTCCTTAATCGCGCTGGACCTTACCTTGATCCAGTCCCACGTCATCCTGGTATTCTCGTCCTTTTCAGTGGCCTTCTTTCTTCTTCGTACGTCCCCCGATTTCACACTGCGCAGGCACGAGATTGGGTGACGTAGATAGGGAAAAAAAGAATTCCGATCTCACTGTGCATCGAAATCGGCCATGCACAGAAGGAGCAGCCAGGAGCCTCCTGAGATGCGTAACGTAGGTCATTGGTGGATCAAGACAGAAAGGGTAGGCGCTGCACCCCTTTTTTTTTTCTTTTTTTTTTTTTTTATAAAAAAGGGTGTTGCATTAGAAAAAAAGACAATACTTTTATATAAAGTAAACATTACTTTATATGAAAGGGTTGTCTAACCATTTATGTAAAGTAAAACATTTGAGTTTAGGTCTGCTTTAAATTAATTTGGAAAACGTTTGGACGGCAAGATATAAGTAAAATGTCAAAGGTCTTTGTATGTAAAATCCAGAGACGGGTGGACATCCTACATGTGAGCAGGTGGTGCTGTACACAAGGCCCAGAGCAAGAGGGTCTTTACCATTCCTTGTGTTGAAGTAACCCTTTAATTCTAGTCACAATGACCCTTCACTAAGATTAGAAGGTAAGATAATGAATAGAAAAGAACATCTGATATCAGCAATGTCACTAGAACCAATGCAATAAGCACCATTGGTATTAGACTCCTGTAATCCTCCTTACAAAAGCATTCAAAGGCAGAGGCAAAACTAGGGGTCATTCAGGCTTTGCTTCCGTGCGTATCTGGTTAAAATTGACATGTAAATGAGGAGATAAGAGAGGGATGATGTTATTACTTTGCTGCTGCTATTTTATTTTCTAGTCAGAAGGCATATTTTTGACCAAGCCGCACTTGTGCCACAATGTAGGCTGAGGTTCTGCCTGTGGTTACTGTCAAGGTTGCCTAGATTCCAAAGCTGGATACATCGAATTATAAGTTATATATGTATTTTATATACATGTGTGTGTTTCCATTGTGTATTTAAAGCATAACTTACCCTTTAAACCATACTTAAACTTTAAACTCTCCTGTTCCCACTTGTGGCAGACGCCGTCATCTTTTTCATCCTTCTTTTCCCTGTTCCAATCTTCAGTCATCTTGATTGGCCAGGCTGGGATGACATAACTCCCACACCAGCATGTATGAGTTCACTAAGTCCTGGCAACAGCAGGGGAAGCCGGGAGTAGTTGTTTGTCATTAAGCTGAACATCTGAACTGCATACTCATTCTGCGTCAGGTATGTCAGCAAACATAATACCTCAGTGATAAGTCTTAAGTTTGTTTGATATAAAAGTTTTCATATAGTTCAGACAACTGTTTGTACACATCTGTTTACATTTCATACCAGAGAACATTTACTTCTAGGATACCATCCCTAGAGGGACCAAAATAAGGTGATGAATCAACCTTATTCCATCACTCCCACAGGATCCACCTCTACGTCACCGGTTCCATGGAGAAATCCTTAGATTTGTAACTTTATATTAGTGGTGGTCAACTTATGAAGTGAGGGGGCTCAACTGTGGCCCTAACAGAAGGATTGCACATAATATTAAGTATATGTAATGTTACGGAGGAAAGTGGAGGACTGCCGGGTACTTTGGACATACAAGAGTAGATGGTGAGATACTGCAGACATGCTATAGTAGTGTTTGGAGACTCGAACATGACAGGAGATACAGCCATATGTTAATAAATAAATGCTTCTAGTCCCACTAGTGTCTGTTTGTGCCTGGAAAGGGTTGCATGAAGTCCTCAAGCAACAGGTTGGGTGAAAAGGTCTTACAAATGTGTAGCTATTCTAGATAAATTCTCTTTAACTTCATTAAATGCTGTTTGTATTTAAATTATAACACTGCATACTTACATTATAATTTTACAACAGCAACCCTTTTGTTTTTTATGTCCTCAAGCATTTGGTAAGACTTATGGGTTTGAAGTTTAATTCCTTAACATTGGCTTAATCGGGGAAAAAAAAACTCAACCTCCATCACGTACCGGTTTTAATGTTTTACTATTTGTAAACTTTGCTGTCTGCATTATTTAGTAAGTATTGCTCTGAATAGTAGCAGCTCTCCCAGGAAAGGAAGCAAAGGTGTTAATTGGCTGCATTAGGTGATTCGAGTAGCTGCTCATTTTAACAGTGTCCTGCTTTTTAAAGAGGCTGGGAGTTCACACGTTCCAGATCGACTGGACCCATTCGGATGCATTTGTGGCGCATTTCTGCTGTTTTCAGGTGGATAAAAAGATTTCCGCTCTGTTTCCCTCCCCCTCACCACCTGTCATTTTGGAAGCATGCCTGCCACCCCTCCCTTGTGTCTGGCATGAGAACAGAGAGGGAGTGAGCTCTGACTCTTTACAGTTAGCAGGCTGCACAAGGCGTTTAATGCGGCTGAAAAGGGACGTACCTGTGGTTTTCCAAGGGCCTCCTTGTCAGGATAGCGAGCTGTTACAAGCCACTGTCAAAAAAAAATTATCAAAGTTTTAATTTGTTCTCTTTCTCTACTTTGATTCTGGGCCACTTTATAGTGGTAAACAAAATTATAGCACCAAGATGTAGGAATCTATAATTAAAGCAACAATTACCCATTTTGCATTTTCCTGACAGCTCTTTCTAATCACCATTTCCCATACAGAAAAATTGTGGAAAAGGATCTCAAACATGTCAGGCTGTTGATGCAATCAGTCCCTGTAGAGAGATCATTGGTTTGGTTTTATGAGTAGGGAGCAGTGTAGCACCTGTTTTATCTTGAAAATCTATGCAGAGGAATACTTGTCCTTTCACATTCCATTGCCATGGGCTATTGGATGCAACTTTCATATTTGCTAATACCAAGAGAGGTTTGATCATTGGGGTTTGGTAATGGCATTCTAAAATGCTGTCCTCTGGTGTTGTACGATTTGGTATTTAATCTTGTTTATGGTTTGTTTAAATATTGGCCCATTTGATACCATACCTCTGCACATTTACCACATCTGGTGTGAACTGCACCCTTAAGGGTAGAAAACCCCCTGTAGCATCTATCCATGTTAGTTGTTCTCCTGTCTTTTAACATGCTATTCACACCAGGACTGTCAGCCGCAGTTCTTTAAGTGCAAACAAACCAAAATTTGTACATGTAGTATTTTTGGCAATGGACTGTGACAAATTAGCATGTTGCTGTGCTGATATTCAGATGCAGCTAGGTTTGTTTTGATGTTATTATTTCAGATCTGTATGATTGTACAAATTCTCAAAAAGCAGTAAATTATTCTCAAAACTGATCTCAGTTATAAGGTTAATACCATTTTGTCACCCTGTACAGTGAGGAGGAAGACCTGATTTTTGTTTCTGCTTTCCACCATCTAACTGTAAATAAATAATGAAAAGAGAAGCAGCACATTGATATGTTCACCCTTCTGTCACTTTGATTTCTTCCTCTGCTAGCATGTACCATTTAACTTTATCCTAAACTGACTAATCATGGCTTAAAAAGATCATCCCAAATGATGGAATAATCTGCTAAAATTTCAGATTTGGAAGAGTGGAAAAGAATGGTGATTAGCATTTCTAAATGTTCCTTTCTAAACAGTGGAACTCATCCAGGACCTCATGAAAATTTGAAATATGTTTTTTTCTGATACAAACTGAAAAACTGTATTTTAGATGTTACATGAGTTAAAATGTGCCATATAACCTGCATGAAAAAGTTTGTGGTAAAAAAAAAACACATAAAAATGTGGCCAATGAAAATGGGGTGTACCAAAAAATTTTATAGAAAGAAAAAGCCATATCGACTTTTTGGGTGTTTTAGAGATATGGTTCCTGGCTTCCATTTTTCACCATACTTAGGTACGCCTGTTTAACATGGCCTTCAGTGTTATATTTTCTGCTCTATAACAGTATTGTTGACAGCGGGCCCGATAAACAGAGCACAGAGGATCATTGACCGCAGAGCTTCATTGATTATTGAAGGAATAGGTAATCTAAGTGTAGGTTTCTAGGTTTATCTCCCCGCCTATTGTGTGATACTTACCCCACCTCTTCGATTGTAAGCTCTTTGGGGCAGGGTCCTCTCCTCCTCCTGTGTCACTCTCTGTATCTGTCTGTCATTTTCAACCCTTATTTAATTTACAGCGCTGTGTAATATGTTGTAAAAAATCTTTTGTACCATTCTCAGTGTACCATCCATTGGCCCAAGCATATATTTAGGGCTAGTGTACATTCTGGAATCTTCACCTTTGGGGCCAGAGAATCTTATCCTAGCACCATTTAAAAGTAGGAAAGCCAACACTTAGCATATCTACCCATGAAAAGATAGATGAAGTATAACAAGATATCACTTCTGTTTCACTTTGAGATTCTAACATCATCATATATACATAAATATATATATATATATATATATACCTTTGCAAAAGGTGATATGATGATGATTGGAAATACCACAATGGAATGTGACTTTTAATATGTGTATGTAGTGGGGCAGTTAGTAAAAGGTATAATTACTAGAAAAGAAAATCTCACATATACCTCATAGTATACAGTATTAGGTGTAATTAATAAATGTGCATAATATTTACTATAACCAAGTAGTGTGTGCTCCCCGGAGGAAGTGTCCTGTTGATTTTGGGTCACTCCAAGCAAAGAGAACAAAAGCCTAAACATGTCAGTTTTAATTTCAACCGGGGGTTATCCAACTTCTTGCCGTCAACATATTTGATTGCCTTTAGAGATTTAATTAATTAACTCTCTGTAGACATCTCTTGTTTTAATGCCAAGGAGAAACATTTTGGCTCCTAAGGTATACCGAGGAGGATTCTAAAATCTTTAAACATTTTTTTTTTAAAGCCTGCAGTTGACTATTGTACTTTGAGATTCTAACATTATTGACCACAAATAAACGGCTGTTGGCAGTTATTGTCAGCATTATCAAGCAAGAGGAAACTTTCCATCTGTGGTCCCAAACCAAAAGACAAGAGGATACATTTCTTAACAGATGGCAGTGCACAATAGCACTAAGGCGATCCTCACGAGACATGCAGTCAGTCACTAGATATTTTCAGCAACATCTTGAAATAAATTGTCCCTTAAGATTTGCAGAAGTACCACTAGAAATTGACAAATTTCAAAACATTGCATGCTTAAATATATTCCTTTTTAGATGTAGCATAAGATGAGTCTGACAGGGCAAATAAAGAAATGTGCAGACTGCAGCTGTATAGAAAGCATGCCGGGTCGTTGTCTGTGAAAGCTATTTTCTAAGCTAAGCTTTTGACATTGCTGATGGCTTCATGGATATGATAACTTAATAGTACAGGCCATGGATGGCTTAAATACTAATTTGCTCTTCTGCAGTGAGATAGTCTGGTAGATTTGCATGCCTATATGAAAAGTAAAGTATAATGTATTTTCAGTGAGCGCATATTCTGAGTTAATAATAAGGGCTTATTTTACAGTACCATTGCATGTGATTTCTTCTTTCTTCTTTTATTTTACAAATGCAGAGATTTGAGGTTAGTCACTAGAGGCCAGATAGATTACCTATGGCAAGTACCCTGCCTTAAAACTGTTGGGCTAAGATGCAGCCACATTGGAGGTGTTTTAGTTTTATTGAGTCAGTCTGCTTAACCACTGTTCTAAATTGTCCTCATGTATATGTATAAATACAAAATGCACATTTTAATACAGTTTGTCAAAAGCAACCCTGAAAATGAACATCCCTGATTTGCTTTCTTTTTGTCTAGTAAATATAATAGTGTAACCATTTTTTTAGATGTGTTTGAAAAAAAAATAGATACAGTATGATGATCAGGACATGAAGTGAGTTACTTTCATGATCACTAGGTAAACAAAAAGTCACCACATCTGGTAAGCTGCAATATATCACATTTTTGTTTTTGGCTTTAAAGCAGAACTAAAGTGTTGATACTCACCTGACCCCATTCCCTCGCAGGACATCATTTTCTTCTTTCTCCTCTTTCTGAGGATGATCTATCACCATTTTGATTGGCCAGCATGACGGAACTCACACACAGGCGCCGGAGTTCATTCGTGCCCAGTGGATGCCGGGATTGCTGGGCATGGGCATCTCAGCTTTTTATGATAGATACTCTAAAGCACGGCTGCGCATGGCCTCACCGGCGTGGTAGAATATCTCGGCAGCCCCCTTATTCTTAACGTTGCTAATAATTAAAGTATATATTATAGCAACTAGTAAGGTAAGATAATCGCTCCAGGGCAACAGCTGACAACATATATATAATTATATATGATATATAATTGATATATAGCATGCATTTAAAAAAATAAAAAAATTTAAATTACACATTGGAAATTCAAAATTTCCTTTACAATTTTTGATCAGATTCTATTTTTTTAAACATTCAGGCTGCTGTTTCCCATTACTGAAGTTTGAGGTTATTTCTTTTTCAATGTCAGGCTTTATTTCTGGCCAGATCCAGAAAAGAAGACCAGGACTTTAGCTGTATGCACACAACATGGTGTCATTATCCATTTCATTAGGAACTGAATATTAAAGGAACCTATGAGAATGGAAATATTTAAGCTGCCATTGTTGGATTGTAAAGGTAGAATATTCAAAGGCTGTTGTGACCCTAATTCAGGCATCACTTCTAAGTGAGTCGCTGATAACGAATCAGACTTTTAGCTTTCCCAAATCACAAAACACAACTGGACGGGGCTGACTACATTGCTTGAAATAACACTGCAGGAACTCACTGCATTTTTTACAGGATTTTGCATTTATCCAACAGTTGTAGGTGGTAAGTGGTACAGTGGTTGTTAGTGGTACCTTTACCAGACCAAAAGGGAACAGATAGAAGAATGTCATTGTTAGGGTTTCCAAACACTTTAAGTGCAGGTCTGGATCACTGATTAGGAGGTATGTTATTGAAAAATATGAAACATAGTTTAACACAATATGAAAGCCCCAAGCTTGTAAACCTAACTAAACCCATAATTTATTAGGGGTAATATAATAGCAATAGATATTACCTAGTCCAAAGTAGGAGGATAAATAGATGCCAGATTACATTAATGAGTGTCTACATGATGAAGGGCAGAGGATGTAGGTAGTGAGCAATTGTAGGACCTCAGTGTCTTAACAGGAAATTAACTCTAACAGGAAGTTAGTCTCTTACCAGGAGAACACAGCAAACACAAATATTCAAAGGGTATTTGATTTTCTAAAGTTCAACTCTAAAAGTAATACTTAGAAATAACTCTAATTTCCAATTATCAATATAATTGCTTCAAGAATTTGCCTTGTTTGACTCTTAATAGATGGAAAACATACCTTAAAAGAAAAAACATAGATTCTTAGAATATACCCAGAGGTATCCCAACATATACACAATATGCACAATACATAGGCTTTAAATAAATTTAATTCTAAAATATTTGTTTTCAAATACATTTTTCATTTAGGTGATTTGGGAAGGTAAAGAGGACCAGAAGATCCTTTAAAATTGAAGAGTCACATAGTTACAGTTTGCTAATTCTGATTCCAAGGTATTCTTTATCCTGGATAAACAGCTTTTGAATAAGTTGAGAAGCCAATAACCTCAGTCTTATAACATTAGTTTAGATTAGTGGTCCGTGGCCTAGGCGATCGAGAGTTAGAGTGGTGGTGCTGCACCCTTTTGAAAAACAAAAAGGTATTGTACTTAAAAAAAAACCTTACATAAAAGGGTTGTCTACGCTCTAAGTAGTATGAGGCAACTGTTGCCTAGCCGTACGCTTCAGTATTGTTTCGACCATTACAACAGTCACCCCGATGTAAAAACAGTAATACTTCACTTAACTGAGCTGAGCAATGAATCAGAGCCTCCACAGTCCTCATCAGGCACCATTAGGAATGTCATTATTTTACAAATGTATTTATCTGTTTCAAAAAATTAATAATAATGGTCTGTGGAATTTAAAATTATGAATTTAGTGGTCTGTGAGGTCTGAAAGGTTGACAACCGCTGGTTTTAGACAGAGCAGTCTCTTATGAAAGAAATTCAAAGTTTTTGGCAGGCTGTACTGATAGTAAAATGACCTGTCACAGTGACATTGATAAGCTTTATTAGTGATACAGACCCATTAAAAAGTCCTGGGAAACACAAAGCCAGCTATCAAATTTTAAAAGTTTTGAAACGATTTATGGTGGTCCCATTTATTTACATCACAAAAATCTGTCCTCCCCTCTCTATAGAAAAGAATTGTGCTATACATTCATATATTTTTTAAAACTACTTCTTTGTATAGTTTTGTAATTCACTTTAAAAGTCAGAATTCATTTGAAATGTTACCCCAACATATTAAGACAATGTACCTGTGCTGTGGGTCTTGTACCTTTTTAGCTTTGGGAATTACTTTCATTGGGCTTCCTAATGTAATGCATATTAACTCTTGATTTGAAGTGCTTAAAGACACCACATGTCTAAATAGGCCCTGAATGTCTTAAAGGAAAGTTACAGAATTTTTTGTTATATAGTTTCTTTCTTTAAACGTATGTTGTTCTCCATTTCACTGGAGACAAAATTAGAAGAAGAAACCTAATGTGTAGAATTTAAGGAGCAGACTAATATTCTGCCCTTTTTGCACATAAAAAAGGGGTGATTGACTTTATTATAAAATGGCACCCAGATTGTAACCCTCTGTTACATCCTGATTGGCAACAGCTGACATCCATAAGATAAAATACAGGTTCAAGTTATGGTCTAAGACAGGCAAGAGGTCAGGGCAGGTGCAAACAGGAATCATACAATAAAAACCGGCAGGGGTTGGGCCAGGCCATATACATTGGGTTGCAGAAACTGGTAGAGTGTAGTTAGAATAATTGTCCATTGGTCCAGCCAGGTACTCCCAAATAGTATAACAAAAACAACAACTAGATCACATGGGTGTACACATAAGGAACATTATTATTTAAACCTTGCCTGTGGAGCACTAAGGTTTGACAACAGAAGCTGTGACATCTGATCAGGATATAAATATGTAATATTTCGGAATTTGCTCAAGCTAACAGAGGGCACATTAGACTCCTTTTTTAAATTTTAAAGACTCTCATTTTGCTTCTTTGATTAAAAGCATATTTACACAGCTTACACAAAGGCTCAAAAAATATCAGTCAGACAAAACATAACTCAAGGCAAGCAACTCTACTGTTCTGTCTTTTTAGCTAACTAATAGTGCTCTGGAAATCCTTTGATTCAATACTAGTTTTTAATTTAAAAAGAGTGTATATTTATATATGACAAAAATAAAATAGATAATCTGGTAGTGATAACATGAAGCCAGGTTTGTGGTCTTGTGATGTTTTGTCATTGGGAAATTAAAATAAAAAGCTGTTCTAATAACATGGGTTTTGTGCATGGACAGATAAGACACACTTAGGTACAACGGATGAATGTTGTTTAGGGAACAGTAGAAGCAGACCCGCAAAAACAGCACTTAAGCTCATTCCATGTGCCTTTCATTTGAAATCTGAACATATATCAGTCATCTTTGATTTTTACAAATATCTTTTTTAAAGGGAGAAAAATCTATTATTTAACATCAAGAAGCTTAAAATGGAAATAGATGAAATTTATTTTTTTTACTAATGATTGGTATATTTTTATTTATCCGTGCTTGGTTCGTGTCTAATTTTCTGCTGAGTCAGAAATAACACCCAGAATAGAGCATCCACAGTAAGCTGATTTTTTTTTTTTGAATGAATACATTCAGTCAATTGCTGGAGGACAAAAAGACTAACAATTCAGATATGACATTATTTATGTGAACCATTGTTGTTCTGCAAAGCCTGGTGCTGGTATCATTTGCAGATAAGAATTCTTCAAGTATATCCTGCATCATCAGAATCGGTCAGAGCTTACAGTGTGACACTGAGCTAGCAGCTGTGCATTTACATTGTGCGCCTTAGACAGCCTTATCCTATGTAAGTTGCATGCAGCTGTACTCTTTACCATGAGACTCTAATCACCACGACTGTATAACCAAGACTCAGCCTGCATCATTTATGCTGCTCCGAGTCAGACTTGCTGGAGGCTTTGCCCTGAGGCAAATAAAAGATTATCTTATTTGCAATACATTCTAGTATCTTAACGTACTTTGCTGGGAAGTTGCTTTCTTCCTTAATACAGTGTACATAGAGAATTGCCATTGATTTGCTATGCCTTCAAAAGACACAGAAATGTAAATTTTAATATCCTATATAATAACTTGAACAACTTCCACTCCAATTTATTGGAGTTGCACATAAGCAGTTTATACAGTCAATGACCTTCCATCATTGCTGTCAAATACTCTTATGGATTCATTAGGTGCTCCCTACGCTAAAATATGAAATATCTTTGCCTGGTTTGTCTCCCAGGTCTCCAACAAGAACAGATCAAAGTGAAAAAAAAGAAATCTTCTGGCTACTTTTTTCATTGTTGTTTTTAGAGCTTTATCTTTTATTTTCATTTTATGTTTATTGATCTTGTTTTGTATGGTGCTTTTTGTTTTTATAGATTCATAACATAACTAATGTAATAAAAATTAAGAAATTTCAATTTCTATACAAAAGATCTATGAGCACTTTCCCTGCTAGCACAATTAGAAGTATGGCAGAGCTGGCACCTAAACAAACTCTTGGTCACTTAAGCGTTTAGCATTTTCCACTTTGCAGGCCCTCCTAGTTTTTTGCACTACTATATAAGTTATCTATTTACTGGACACAAACTCTTGTGACAATTTTTGATAATCATAGCAAAACCAATTTTCTAGCTCTGGAACTCCCTATGAGAAATAGTCAAATATTGTTACTTAGTTACTAAACAACAATCCTAAATTGTTCTTGTTGATGATAGGGAGAAATTGGGGCTAGGGAACCAATTTTTCAGACGGGAAGGAATTTTCTTGAATTTAAGCCAATCAGCTGATTTAACAATGCATTGAGCAGCTTTAAAATTGCTGACTGACTTTTTTCAATCTGTTTTAGAAATGTTGACCCTAGTAAAATCAACAACAAACATGTAATAGTTCCACCTAATTAACAGGTGGGATAACTGTCATTGCATTCTGAGAGAATGGACCTATACTCATTTTGCTTACTTACTACCCTACTTAAAGCACAACTTTTACGTGTAATATGCCCAGAATTCATCACTAAACCAAGCCCAGCGAGTTCTTCACTGTCTCAGTCTACCTCTTCTTTCCTGCACTCTCCATTCGGTCCAGCACCGCCGTTTTCTTTTGTCAGGGTTCTTCCTTACTCCACCCCATCTCACACTGCGCAAGTGCGAGTTCAGGTGTTTTGTTTTCCTCCAAATGTGAAAAGAAAAAAAAGGTGCCAAACTCACTGCACATGTCTGAGATCGAGAATTGTATTTTTTATTTTTTTTGGCCTGATCTCACCTATGCTCAGAAGGAGCAGCCCACAGCATCCTGGGATATGTGACATAAATAACTCAGTAGGCTGCAGGGTTTTCCACCTTTTTATGATGTCCCCTTAAAAGTAAAAGACAATATTTTAAAAAGCTAAGAATAAATAAACACATTTTTACTATTATAGCCACCCTTTTTTATAATGTTAAATATGTAACATCTAGGGATTGTCAAAGGGTTTTCTTTTCCCAAAAGGGAAAATTTGCATGGGTTTTAATGGTGCCAAATATCAACACTAACAACACACTTTATGTTAAAAAAAAAATTTGTTTCAATTTTTATACATTATATTAAAAAAAGCGTATCACAAAACAATAAATACTTGCAAAATGCAAATAATGACAATTCAGTAATCACATCATTTGTTATGATACACAATAACTTTTACAGTCCTTAAGGCATTTCTCCAAAAGGCTTCATCAGAAGGACAGAACATTATTAGTGCCGCATCTATGTATTTGTTCAGATAGTGGTTGATGATTAGCGCCGCATCTATGTATTTGTTCAGATAGTGGTTGATGATTAGCTTGGTATTATGTCATTCAAGCCTTGATGTTGGAAAGCAAGATTATTTGTTTAAAATCCATAACACAGACTTAAGCTACGTACACACTTCCAATTATTATCGTTGGAAAACGAACGACGAACGTTCATGCACGATATATACGAACGATCGTATAGCAACGATTCTGCCCATAGAGTTAACGACACGATCGTTCGTAGATATTGTACACACAATAGATACGATCGTTTAAGCGATAGAGGAACTATGTGCACGACAGGAAAGTGAACGGACGTTCCTTCATCACGCATGCCCTGAACATGGACGATCAACGAACGACCGTACACACGAACGATGTTCAACGATCGTCGTCCAATCCGATCCGTCGGTCAGGTCGTTCGTTTCCAGCGACTTTCCTCGTTCGTCGGCGTCGTTGGTTACTTTTTTACGAACGATTTTTTGCCCAATCGATCGTTCTTCGTTCGATTGGAACGATAAAAATTGGAAGTGTGTACGCACCTTTACTTGTGCAGTTAAGAGTGATATGACCCCATAGTGTTGAGGGTGGTCTCTATTAGTGCACCACAGTGTATATAATCAAAAAGATAAAATATCACCTTTAGTAGTATTGTCTACAGATTTAGAACAAAATAGAGCACCTTTTGTTTTTTAGTTGTTTATTCTACTAGGGTCACTCTTTCACTGCTTCCTGTCTGTTGACAGACAGACAGACAGGAAGCAGTGAAAGATGACGCCGGTAGAATTAACAACTAAAAAACAAAAAGGTGCTCTATTTTGCAAAAAAAAAAATTTTTAACATAAATTGTGTTGTTAGTGTCGATATTTGACACCATTAAAACTTATGCAAATTTTCCCAGTTTTGAAAAGAAAACCCTTTGACATTTGTGAGTATTAGGGAGTGGTGCAATGTAAACAATTCTCCCAGAGTATCTATTTATAACATCTAGGTTAGAAAAGAAGAACTAAAGTAAGTCAGACACCAAGATGACAACACAGGATACTCTAGAGGCTAGGGCTGGTGTGCATAATAAAGACTACAGCAACAAAGGTAAAACTAGGAAGATAACTAGATCTAGAGATAGAAGTTCCTCTTTAAGAGCTAACTGAATTTACAGCTTCTACTGATGGACTGTTAGAAGGCTTTGACACAAAGGAGCAATATTGTGCTTACAACACTCTTTGCACACATGCAGTTGCTGACTGCCAGGACTTCTGATCTAGGGGACTCATCACCATCAGGTGTTTTTATTCAAGTGGACAGGACCACCACTTTCACTTCCCTCGAATAAGCACAAAGGAATCCAGCAAGGTCACAATTGAGGAGTTCAAAAATCACTAGATACCCAGAAAGGTAGTATAAGATAAATAAAAATAATTAAACCTGTTGTTTTTATTGACATACCATAGATTATAGAGCCATACTAAATATACAGGTTTCAAATGTATTTCTAATTGAGATTTTACTAATCTAATACTGTCCTACAAAAGTTTCACTTCTGTTTTACAACAAGATCTAGCATGTATTATCTTTCCTTTAGTAACCAGTATCAAAAGCATGCACATTACCTAAAGGTGTCTTCACATGACAGCTATTATATAGCGGTTACTGGAGCAGAACTGGAAAATAGTATTGTGTGAGATGGCCTTTCCCATCGACAACCAAAAAGGTCAGGACAGACCTCAAGGGACATATTTCTGGTCTTACCTGGCCTCAATCACCGGGAAGACACGTCAGAGGGTAACACTTCCAGTCACTTCTCCACCTAGAACCCTGTAAGCCTTTTACAAAGTGAATACATTTATGTTTAGTGATTGGGAATGTGAAAACTGTGCACATTAGGGCAGAAAAGTTATGGGCAAGAAAAATAAAATATAATAATATAAATTTAGAGGTTTAGAGGCAATAAAGATTGTATTCATGAAGACAAAGCTGCATAAAACTGTGTCTCTATTTTCTGCTGGACTTCAACCATATGGGACGTTATCTGAACCTGTAATGTGCCATTAAATTTTAATTTAATGCAATGCAAAAGTACAAGAGAATGATGTTACATGATGAATTAAAACTAAAAAATATAATATTTTAATAGAGACCCAACTCTAATATAGTATGTATGCTACCATTGCTGAATTCATCCTAAAGAATGCTAGTTGTCTGAATGTAAAGCAGTCACACACCAAAAATAAGCATGTAGGAAACTGTGTGGCAAGTTGTGCTACAATTTAATTGATCATCTGAGTTCAATATTCTTTCTGGGTCAGTGATTTAGAAAATCCAGAGGGTCCAATACCAGTGAGGAAAGAAGTATGTTTTAGGACCAGGTCAGAAATGTCAATTTGCATAGTATCTTATTCCCTAAGCCCCTTGTAACTTAAAAGAAATAAGTAAAGCTCAATCAATAACACCTCCAATAATTGTAAGAATCCAGGATGCTACAATCCAATACTTAAAGAGGGACTTACCTCAAAAACTAGTCTTTGTATTATTAATCTATTCTTACTTGCACTAAAATGTCAGTTTTCCCTGGTGGCACTGGCTGGCTCAACTTGTATCCATGAAAAATATAATGATTTATGAAGTGTTTAGAAGTGCCAGCTTGTGACTGGCAAGTTTTCTTCCTCTCCTGACCTTTCTCTCCATAAGCCAAAGTTGATTTTGTGAGTTTAGGTACGCTTTAAACCTGCTTAGAATAATAACAAGTACAACCAGGGGCTTATATTTTGTTCTGGCCTAGGACTGTGTAATAAGTCACCAGGATGTAATTCTAGAGCAAGCCATGTCGTCATGATGATGGGGAGCAGCATAAGAATAGTGTATATCAATGCAAGACAACCGGCCTAAATTTGTACCTGACAATTAGGTGAAGGAGTATACCATTCTGATTAGCTTCCCAGGCTCTTTAGACTTTTCTGGGGACCCATTACAACTAGAGAGAAGAGTATCACGTTATCTATACCATTGTTTTTTAACTTTTTTTGAGCAACGGCATATTTTCTACATTGAAAAAATCCTGCGGCACACCACAAATCAAAAATGTTACACAATGACACTCTGTAGCTAATTCTCTTGTCTCTAAGAATAAACAAGGCAATTAAGCTACCTACTGTCACCCACTGACATGGAAGAGTCACTACAGCACAGACACTCGACAATGGTAATTGGATAATTTCCCACAGTACACCTAAAGATCTCTTACGCTTCACAGTGGTTGAAAATTACTGATCTATACTAATGAGCCGCCATAAAGGTATGTGAATAAGCCAGTTGTTGGTGATAGAAATGTCTATCACACTTGAGCTTCCAAATCTTTAAAGCAAGATCAGAGGTATTCCTAAGCAATGTTAATTACTTTATCTGCCATCTTCGCCGCTTCCTTCTTAGCCCCATACAGGTCTGTCCTATGGGAATTTTCCAGACTAAGTAGTAAGGCCTTTAGTCCTGAACGCATGAGCAAGGCCTCTAAACTAGTGGTTGCCAACCTTTTAGGACAGGGGCACCACTACATTTACCAGGTCCGAACCGCACATGGGCAGGGATCTGGGTGTCACTCAAAGGGGAAGAAATTTCCCAAATAGGATGGGAATGAGGACATTCCCTTTAGTGACGTCATGATGCCAGAACCCACCCGCTCAGACCTGCGATAGGAGAGTGGCTTCCCTGAGCCTGCGATCAGAGCCGCGGACCACCAACATTTTCTTCTAGACCACCGGTTGGCAACCACTGCTCTAATCGCTCTCAGCAGTCAGTGAAGCCCTATAGGACTATGCCTAGTGAGTCTAATGGGAAGTTAGGTGCAGGATGCTCATAACATGACTGCATTTCAAGATTATTCAGGCTGGCCAGTCCAGCTGGTTCACTGATTGTGATGGATTCCAGCACAACAATCCCACAAAACCCAAGAACACAGACAGGGCACACTGCTCTATAACATTTTAAGCCCTGTCAGAGAGTTTCATCTGTTTGGTCAACATGGGTCTGGTGCCAAATTGATCCAACTGCAGGAACCGCTCCATCAACTCTCCAAAAACCCAGTGTACAAGTGTAGCAAAAATCAGTTTTTAATGCCACTGCCAAACTGTTTATAATCTTGGGGTGAGGGTGCCCAGAAGTGATATTGGACTGTAGGCAGTGGAGGGTCCCCTAAATTGTATTCTTGCTGTGATGCCCAAGCCATGGCAATGCTTTTTTATGTTTTTATGGACATTTTGCTGTCCCTTACCCTCATGAAGACAACAGCACAGAAGTGTTGGAAAATCTTCCCAAAGAAAATAAAGCAAAAAAAACCTGGAAAAGGTTCTAAATAATGAAAATATACGATTCCTTCCTAAACTATGAAAAATATTGTACAACAAGTTTGGCATGCATTGATTCTACATACCATGTACAGTAATGATAAAGTATTGAATATTATTAATATAAACTTCTAACATTAAACATAGACAAATGCTATTTAAGAGCGCACCTTATCTTTGAAATAATCTTTGCAGAATACTATAGATGTCCTTTTTTTTCCCCCTCCTTTGCAGCCTGCAGGGCACTGGTAGATGAGCTGCAGCATGAAATTAGGAAAGTGAACCCGAGTAAGACAATTGATGTAGGGTCATTCAGGATAAGTCCGGATGGAACGCAGGTACAGAATAAGGTAAGAGAAAAAAAGAAGTGTCTGAATTGAAAATGGTGCTAATATTAACAAGCCAGGGGTTTGGGCATAATCCTAGAGCCTTCATGATTGGATTTACTCCCGCTGGGAGCTGACATAACCTTAAACTTCCTTTTCACGTATCTTATGTAACTCCTGTGTTCCTGGTAACCGTTTTGAACTGTCTTTTATTTCACTTTCTGAAGCATTAGGAAATGTATTGAAGACTATTGTTTTTTTGCTTTGTTTGATTTTCATGCATATTAGGGGATATCAGGATAGCCAACACAATGCAGCAGTTTAATGTATAATTGCATAGAAATAAAGGCTAATTGAAATCTGCAAATGAAGGCCCTTTAGGATTCCTTTAGGGAATCTTTCAAGGCCACTGAAGTCAAATTCCTTTTTTTTATTCAGATTAATGGTATGCATATGATCAGCTATGTTCACTTCTTTGTCAAATCTTAAACAGGATGTCTGGCATAATACAGAGGATTTTTTCTTTTTGGTGTTTTTATAGCCATTCTAGGGGAATTATCCTTTTTAGCTATATGTTTATCCAGCCCCAAATTATCAGGCTTCTACCCAGTAATATCTAGGACTTACCTATTGCTTAACTCTTTGTTTGTTTCCTAGAGTTTAGTAGGTTAAAATTCTACTGACCACTATACTTTTTTTTTGCTAATATTTATAACTCATTGTTAACAGTCAGAATTTACTCATGTGTATTTGGAAATTGTATTTATTTCATGTTACATTTCCAATTCAGCCTAATTTGTAATATGTGCCATATGTTGTATATTGTATATTCTTTATGATGTATATTTTTAACATTTGTATATTCTACTAAAGGTCATGGAAAATGATCAAGTTCACTTAAGTTTCCAGGCGGTTTCAGCTGGTACTTACAATTCAAATAACCCTTTGTATTGTTTCTATGCTAATGTTATCCTTTGTACATGGATTTAAAAGGTCTATTGCTAATGTCTTGCAGCCTGATTGCTGTACCATTTTTGCTAGCAGTGCACCAACTCCAAGTTTCCAATAAGTAAGCAATCAAGCAGTAATACATTATTTGACCATATGTAAGAGCACAAAGGTATGATGCAGACAAGGAACCCTTGAGGCATAACCTCATACTAACAGGAGGAGAGTTGAAAAGTAACATTATCAAAGGAGTATTGGAAGCTTGGAACAGACTTCCAGCAGAGGTTGTGGGTGAATCAACAGTATTTGAATTCAAGCATGCTTGGGACAAACATAGATCCAACCTGTTAAAAAAAGTGAAGTTTAATATGTTTGTTGGACTGGACTGCATATTCCAGATGTGGTCTGGCCAATGCTTTGTACAGGGGCAGGATAATGTCTCCATCTCTGTCAGTCTATTCCTCTTAAATACAAGAAAGTACTTTGCTAGCTTTAGATATTGCAGCCTGGCATTCCATGCTGTTATTAAGTCTATGATCTACCAGAACCTCCAGTGCTTTAATAAATTGTATTTTTTTTACTTTTTCAGAGGTCATTAAAATATTAGCTGGTAATACAGGTATGAAGATGTGCAGGCAATTAGGATGACAATGTTTTGTCCTCACCTCTCAATTTATTCCTCCATCGTCACCATCTTACCTTCCCTTCCAGTATACATGTCAGGTGGCCATGGTGAAACACATTACATTAGCCCTTTGTTCACCGTTGTTTCATTCAGAAAACTTGTACAAAGAAATTAAGTGATTGCTGGAGTGCATGTATGTAGATAGTAAGAATTGCAAGAATATGCAACTAACAGTAAAAGGGTAAAAACAATATTTTATGATAAAAATCAATAACCATTTTTATGATCCAAATTTATAACCATTTTTCAGTTAGAGTTTACATGCACAGGTAGTCCCCCATTTAATAACATCTGCGTCCCTGCTCGCTCCTGTGCAGAATGGTGGCTTGAAGGGGGGAGAGGCGGTTTGCATGACTTGCAGAAGAAATCTTTTGCTAAACACATCTGAGGTTGTGGGTGATCTTAGGGGGGTGAGCATGACTGCATAACTCTGCAGTTAATAAATGTCTAGGCACCATAAAAAAATTTTTTTTTTGCTTTGTTTGTGATTAGCTCACAGTGAGGAATTTATACAGTAACTGACACCATGCTGCCTAATAAGATGTTGAGACAAACATCTGTTCAAATTGCATTTATTAAAATAATTCCGACTTACATACAAATTTAACTTAAGAACAAAATTACAGTCCCTATCTTGTATGTTAATCGGGGACTACCTGAACTTTAATGAACCCTAAAGACTGCACCCCATACAATAATGCTATATAATTATTGGCAAACTGTTTTTATTATTTGTTTCTTTCATTGAGAATTGTGATCAAATAATAATCATAAAGATACCCTAAAAGGAAAAAGGTTTAATTTTGACATGTACATGGCAAAAACAACTTCAACCAGAAATGTATCTAGCTTTCATAAAGACATAGCGGCATCTAAAGAAAATCATGTTTATTTGACCAAATGCAAATTATGGTAATGCAAATATTACATTGTTTCTCCTAACTGTGCTTAGTTTATAAACAACTCATCATCTGGTCATTTGTGGAGACTGTTCATTTCAATTTCATAACTTCCATTTTCTGTCACTTTCTAAAGCTGAAGAGGTTAATTAATTTAGTTCAGATTAATGTACTTGTTTGATAATATAGCTACAAAGTATTCATTAACCTTTAATCAACCCCCTCTTTTTAGCTGTCAGTTATGCTGTTCAATATAATTACAGCAGATATTTTCTGTTTGAATATAATAATTGTATGTGTGTATGCTATACTAATCTCCCCTGCCCTCTTCTTTAAAGAGAAATTAAATCCACTGGTACAAAACTGTGCTGTGTGGGATTCTTCATTTAAAACACCAATCTATATTACATGTGGGCTAATTTACCCTCAGCAGCAAAAGTGTTCCTGCAACTCCTTCCTGAGATGTGTCTTGCCCATTATCTTATGAAATCAAATTGGCTAATAAAGCCAATCCCTGGGCACAAAAACAAAAAACATAATTTATTCCCACATTACCACCTTTACATTAACTATAGGTTATTTTTTCTAAACTTTAAAGCAGAACTAAATTCCTTTACACTCACCTGTCCCTGTTCAATTACAGTTACCACCATCTTATTCCTTTTACTCTCCTGGATCTGATTTTTATCCATCTTGGTTACCGGACCTAGGTGGTGTCATTTTCCCATATGCGTGTGGCATGTCATTTAGTCCCAGTAGGCCCTGGAGATTTCGGGATACCTGGGGTGGGCATATGCACGTCAGTGTTTTAATTAAAAAAGGCAGGGATAAGGCAAATATGATTTATTACAGAAACAATTCCTGTTCCTTCTACAATAATGAGCTTGGCTAATCACAGTATTTTTGCAGTTCTGTTTTAAACAAAAATCCCCATTTACTTACCTGAAACTGTAGTCAAATGACAACCTGGGGACCCAAGTCTTCTTTTTCCCCATTTATAGAGTAGAATGGTAATTTTTGGTGATGTATATGCTGCCTGTTGGTTGTCAGAAGGGTCCATCAGATGGTCCTCAGAGGGTCATCTAGTCTGAAAGCTGAAGCAACATGATGGCACTGCACTGAATACAAATATAATTATTACTGTGTTGTCTGCCGAGGAGCAGTGTATAGATATGTAATATGCAACAATCTAATATTGTTACGTTATAGCTATATAGTTATTGTGACTTAACAGGGGATCACTTGTATAGGTATACCATATAAATAAATCATTATCCACAGTTTTACAAACTTTAAAAAACTTTTTAAATGCTTAAGTGACTTGCTAAACATGTCAACAAAATATGTAAGCATAAATGTTTTTTATTAGAGTCCAGTTTTAAATAAAAATTCAGACACAACTCACACTAAAATAAGTTTAAAGAGAAAATCCACATAAGGTTGGTCCTACTACGTTTATATAAGTTTTTGCACTTTAACTAATGTTTTAAAGCTTGCCTTTAATCTGTAGGAAAACACTTAAAAATGTCTATGCCGAGTTTTCCTGAGTTTTTAAAGCATTTGGGGGAAGTGCCCCCTTTGAAATCAATGGACACGTTTACCACATTAATCCTACGTTTTATTTTTAAAACATTGCAAAGACCTTTATCTATATCAATCAAAAACGTGCCTCAAAGAAACGCCCTGGTGTAGATTAGCCCATTAGAATGCATGAGGATTTCAAACATTGGCTTTTAAAGCCTCAGGTTAAACGCAGAGGAAAACATCTGTGTAGTCCCATCCTAAAAATGTTGTATTTCATTTAATTTCATCTTTCAGTGTCTATGTGCTCTCTGGGAGAGGCTGCACCACAAACTAATTTACCAGATATATCCAGGCAAAGTCACTGTTCCACCTATATATTATTCTCATAAGTAATTCAGATCCTGGGTATTGTGCAGTGGGCATTATTAAAGACTTTTACCACCGAAACTTCGACACCATGTGTCATGTATATTCCAGTAGTGGTAGGGAAATGTAGTCCTAACAGCAACTGTATAAGTGCTACCTATTACATGAAACACAAAGAATAAAAATCTAAGTTAGATGTTCTTAAAATATAAGGGTGAAATAAAATGTGTTTAGTAAGTTGTTATTGTAGCATTTACCTTAAAGCTGTTTTTTATTTTTATCTAATTTTCCAGTTCATAGACTTTCAACTTCTGTGTTATCCCTAGTCATTTTTGGAAGAGCGCACCACCCAGCACTTTTCAGTAACCACTCAGCTGTTTTTTGGGTGGTTACTGATAAGTTGGGTTACAATACAGGAGCCCTGGACAGTTGAGGCATAATATAAGGATGATAAACAAATTGGACATACTAAAGGGGTGGGCATTAGTTGAAAAAAGTATATGGGCAGTAGTAAGCCAACCAAGTTTTAGGGGTTACTGGATTCCTATGGAAACAACAACTGGGAGCACTAAAGTTATCATGTGTTGCTCCAACAGCCTTTTGACCACTTTCCTTCAGCTTCTTCCCACGCAGCCTAAAAAAAACCTTAACTAGTAAAATATCAGCCAGAATATGTGTACAATAGGTTAACTAACTCATACAAGTCTATTTATAAAATAGTAAATCTGACATTCACTGAAACATTCCCTGGTGGGGAATTCTCCAGGTTCATGTGTTTTAATGGCAGTAGTTGATTCTCCTCCATGAAATGTTTCAATGGCTTTATAAATAGACCCCTTAGACTTGCATTGTAAGCAGCAATGTACAAGCACTGTATAGGAAGGCATGGATACAACTTGTATATCCAGTGAACAAGTATTGTTGTTCCCCTGTACAAATTGAATTACAACATAGACACAAAACATTATATTTTCCTGAATTGATTATTTACAATGTTTTTACTCCAAAAACTTTAAAGGCTTATTCACATCTGGTTTGCTGCAGTATAATGTACATTTAACTTTAGCACACTTTATCGTGATGTACATTGCCGTGCATTTTAAATGGTAACCCAACACATATGCACATTACAGTCACAATGCTCATTAGGGTGCATTGTGGTAACAAAAACAAATCTGCAGAAGTAGTTTTTAGCCCGTTAGGGTCTATTGAAAATGACCAGGCTGAGGTAATGTGAGGTAAGCACCTTTTTGTATAATAAAAAATGTTACAGCTGATTAATTCCTGTAGTAAAGTATAGTATTAATAAGCCCTTATAAGAGTGTACATGTCTTTTAAAACATCAGTAAAAGTTTTCTGCAATACATGTGTTGCTGATATCTTTAGTAAATGGAAGAGATAGATTGGTCAGAGCTGTGCATTTGTATTTTTATTTCTGTATTGTCACAGTTAAACAAGTTGAATATTATTCCATATAGCAGGTCCTTATTTGACATTTCATAGCAGTCAATCAGTTACAAGTGAGTCTCCATTGTGGCACTAGAGGGCAATAACATCCACACTGACGACCCACACGGGGCCATTTTTTTAACCAGGATTTGACTTAATACTAAGTGAGTTTATAGTTTGGTGTCCATACAGAGAAAACTCAAACATCAGTTTTTTTTAAATCCTAATAAAAAAAGTGAAACCAGGACCAGGTGGCATCTGGAGGTGGGAACGACCTAAGTGTTAAATGTAAGATTCCCCAGCTAAGCCTTTTCAGCTTCATCAAACCCTGATAAAGAGCAGAGGCCACATACAAAGAAGAAAAGGAATGATTGTTGAAAAACATTGAGCGAGAGCAGCTAAACACACCGTTATCCATAAGCTGGACTGACTAGGGTCAAACCAACATCAGAGCCTGTTAGCCCAGGTTACGGGAAATGTGATTTATGCCACCTGGTTTGTAGCGTAACTGTGCTCAGATTCACTTTTCTGTTCTGATGGCAACCTCCATTAGTGAACTGTGACTTCATTGTCTTGTATAAATTCTGTCTACAGTTTCAGCCTTGTTTTCATTCTTCTGCAAGTGCTTTTACTTTGGAGCTCAGCTCTTCCTGCAAACAGTTGGGACTATTGCTTAGGTTGAGAGACAATTTCAAGAGCACAAATCTGCAGCTGACATGCTATGGTAACATACAGCAGTCCTCCAAACTTCAATAAACACCTAATACTTTCCATATCACTTACATGTATCACTGCAACCTGGCAGCTATTATCATCCCTGATTTTTTTATCAACTGAAATAATTAAAGAATAACCACCAATTATACTATGGTGCCAGTTTTTCAAAACAATTCTTTAAGTTTCTCCTATTTTTGTTGGTTGTTTTTTTCAAGTAAAAAGGTCAGCAACCTCTATTACCAACCTTTTATGGTAAATTTATTTTGCAGTTGCAGTTATTATGTATTTGCTCTATTGAATTATTGTCTGATGTTCTGTATTTTCATGTTAGACATTCAGAGCATGCAGAATAACCTATTGGTAATAATATTGTGTATTATTAAAATGTATTTATGAAGCACCAACATATTACACAACGCTGTAAATAAATAGGGAAACCTAAGAATACATCTGAACTACATCTAACTGTCATCATGGACCAAAACAGAAAAAAATAGGGGCTGCTATTTCTGCAAAGAATGTACTGCTAATTGCTGACTTATGTAGATTATATTAATACAGCAATTGTACATAAAATGTTGCAAAAAATGTGTTTTGTTTAATTAGAACGTATGCTGTTTTGATTTTGTTAGGGAAATCAGCAGCACATATCATTAGACCAGGGGTCCTAAAACTTTTTACATAGAGCTGTATGTTTTCTTTTTTCATTTATTTCTAACACATAGTTAAATCATCATTTTTAGAATTTATTTTGCATCATTATACCTCTAACCCTTTAGTTCAGTAAGGTAAATGTTTATTCCTTATCAGGCATTACAAACATTTACAAACCTTGTATGGTATTTCCTTTATTTTCCTAATCTTTTTTTTTCTTTTTTTTAATTTTTTACAACATATACTAAGTTACATTATTTGAAAAAGTGTTTACAACAGTGAGAAGAAGATAACATATAATAAAAAGTGATTTCAGTAATGTTTTAGGAACAATGGATTCAGTAATCCATAACAAAATTTGTGGAACAAAACCCAATGCCTAATTTCATTCATTCAATGAGGTTATTTGCTGACAATTTCCTACTATAACTGATGTTCCTAATTTGATATGAGTCAGGAATTTTTAACACTATGTAGAATCTGACACTTTGCATAGAACATACATACCCCTTGGTATTGGTGGTACTTGTTATTATTATCACATTATGAATTGAGTAAAATTCTTATACATAGTTGGCACAAGATTCTATTTTCTCTTTTTCATTGTTTAAAGTATCTATTGTAAATTTGAAAGTATCCTGTAAAAGCTGATTATTACTAGTAAACTTTTGTCCACGTTTAGATAATATTGCAATTTAATTAGCACTGATAACATTTGGCATGTTCAGCAGACGGTGATCAGACATTAGGAAATAATTTGGTTGCAAAAGTAATGCCCGCCTCCCCCCTTCCTTTACAGACACAGACATACAGACATGCCGAATTGTATCTTACCAGTGTGCATGACTGTGTGCTCAGCAGACACCCCTGCAGGCAGATTCATCCAGGGAAACAATAGTCCATCGCTGGGAAAGTTCAACCTGGCCCAAAGACTCCTACGCCCCATCCAACGTTTTATTACTGGGGGTGTCTGCTGTAACACACAAACCTCAGGGTCATCTGCTATCTGTCTTTCAAACACCTTGAAATTGAGGCAAAATATAAATCCTTCAGTTACATATTCAGAATTCTTCTATGTATTTTACATTATGCTAGCATAATTACAACTTATTATCCAATATTGCTTCCCATAACACACTCACTATCTTACATTAGACGCAGAGATGGACTGGCAGCTTTGTGAACCAGTTATTCTCATTACATTGCAGTGTTATCTTCCTAACATATTTTAGGTACTAAAGGTTAGAGAGAGGTGTCTGTTTAACGTAAGAAAAGATCACAGAGCGTGTTTTTAATTCATTTATTATCCGAGAAGGCTGAAGGTGAAGTCAATTTATATATTGGCGAGAGTCTGTGAATCACAATAGTTGCCTGACAGGTAAAACAACTTGCATGTAATTATGTACAGTTTGTATTAAACTTGTTTTTTGTATGACCTACATTTTATTACCAAATATTGTATTGTGTGGTGCTTTTGCTGAGTAGTTATATATCTAAATATTGAATAAATAAGACATCATAGAATTAACAAAAGCTAAATAAGAAAGAACAGAATCTGATAGAACGATTGACCATGTGTACCATGTATAGTAAACCAATATTGTGGAGATCATGGTATCTCTGGGTATTATGGGCACAGCATTTTATTTAATTCCTACAGTATACCTGTCATAAAAATTAAAATGATAATTTATGAAGTATGGGCATAATAAAAAGGGTAGGCCAGTCTAAAACACAACCCGGAGAGATCAAAACAGAGCTGATTACAGATTCAGGATTGCACTAATGGAAGATTGCAAATGGAAGAGGAGACCTATGAGTTTCAATTAGTAGAAAAGCCAAGAAAGCATGTCTTTCACTTCTGTTAAAGTGGAACTCTATGTCCGGAATAAAAAAATATTTCTATAAAATATACACTCTTACCCATGCAATCCAGTGACAGCTTGTATTCTTCAAAAGTGTTCTTATTTCCTCTTCTCACCTCTTAATTTTCCTCACTTTTTGATACCAGCTCCCATGATGGTGCAAAGCACTATGCTGTGTATGCACCCAGTGTAAATACACCTTTAAATTGTAAACTAACTAGCAGTTTACCAGAAAAACAAGTAAACAGGTAGAGTTTAGCTTTCTTTAGGGACGCTTGTATTGTGATAGTCTGTTAAAATGTCATACATTATAATATTTAGAAAATTGGGAGTTTACAATTTCTATTTATTAAACATTACAGGAATTTTATATAAATATAAAGAGAGGGGCAAGTAACAATTACATTCAAGTAGCAAAGTGGTTACTAAAAGATAAATACTAATAGATGGTAAAGCAGTCACTGTGGAAAGAGTGAGCAGTCTTGATTAAAATGTAATTACTGTGCTTCCATTCCTCTCTAGGGATATTCAATATCCATCAACTTTCCCTTGCCACAACACCGAGACAACATACACTGCTCAGAGTTCATCTAAAAAAAGACAATGTATTGATCGAGTTTGGAGATTGTTCTGTGAAGTTGAATTGTATGGTCAGCAAAAACAAAATGGGAAATAAAAACTCCATTTGTAGGTCTGGGTGGAAGGCATTTAACACTGCTCTCCTTGTGATAGCTTAAATTGTACTTTAAATTTCAAGCCCAAATGTTACAAATAAAATTAGTGTGCTACAAAAATGTTTTGCTATCTCTACCCTATTTTTATATATTTTTAATCACCACCAGCTCCATGTAAAAAAACCTGCCTACCCGTATTTTGCATCTTCTAATCCAACATCTGACATACCCACTGCTAACCTAACAACATTATAAAAACAAAGGTTGAATACATAATTTTTAAAGTTCAAAGACCCAGAAGTCTTTTTTTTTAATCTATCAGTGTATCTCCACTTTAAATTCTGGCTTTGTAATGGCTGAAAAAAATACAAAACCTAGGAATACTGAAAATGGTTACCCCCAGAGTCCCAGAAAGAAAATGGCAAATATGATTGAACACACTGAAAACCAAGACATTGCATTTGGGTGTTGTTGTACTTTAGAATTAATTGTAGTCAGCACCTTCAACCTTCCTCTCCTCTCCCTCCATGTACTGTCTTCTGGTACTTTTTAAATTACTTTGACCCTGTACGGTGTAATCCCTTCTCTTTGCCCATGTGACCTCATTACAGGAGCTGGAATACATCTATCCTTGGGACCTAGGAGGAGGAATCTAAAGTCCCTCCCCGTATCTGTGACCAGAGAACAATCAGGGCCAATGGGTAGTACAGGAAGGACATAAACAGATCTCTCTACTGCTTCCACAGCTCAACATCCTACAGCTATTTCAGGGAAGTGGAGAACACAGTCACCTTGCTTACTTCTAGCACATACTCTGCAAGCATGCTGTATGCTGTAGACTGCAGTTAAACCTTATGCTCTGCCGTGTACTGAAATCAGGACAAATAGGCTCTCTCTCCTCCAATAAAACTAAACTCTGGGCAGTTCTAAAACATGCTCCATACCTCCCACCTCCCAAGCCTGCCTTATCTCTCATAGTTTTTCTGTACTTAGAACAAGTTAGAACAGGAGGTACAATTCTATAGTTCCATGACTTACAAAATCACTTTGCAACACCACTTAGTCTAGCAGAATTCTGTGCAAAGTTAATCTCATGACTCCAGAATAGTAAGCTATAGCAAGGACAGGGAGATTCTTAGATGTCAGCACTGCCTCTCGTACACTGTATCAGTGCATTCCTGGTCAGACTGCATTTGCATACAGACCATCCTAAAAAATCACCCACATCAGCAAATAACTGAAAGTGGAGAGCCAGGATAACCCAGCAAACCTGTAATTGATGACGTCCTGGATTCAAAACATTTGCTAGCAAATAGCAAATGACTTTGAAGAAATCCATTCCAGGTTTGATGTTTTACCCAGCTGATGAAAATGTATCCTCTCCAGCCCGGATTAAGAGCTTTATTAATGAGGCCCAGAGTGAGAGGGGACAAATCCTTGTGTCTGCTTTAAGTATCCCCCTATTTATTTATTTAACTTACCAGCTATGCCTCCTATTGTCTTCAGTGTGTATTTTTAATCCTACCTAATACCTTGTAGTGTACTGCAGCTTGTCAACCTCAAGGCAGTCGAGGTAAAATAAAAATCGTTCAATCCCAATGTCAGGACCTACAGGACCGAAGAAAAATGCCTACTTGACCTCCATTCACAATAGGTAGTCATTTTGGTAGACACAGCCATGTAATCTGTAATGGATAGATTTATTGATCTTAAAGATTGTTTTTATTAGTAGCAAGTGGTACCAAGTTGGCCATAGCAGAAGTAAGTTGAAAAGTTGTTCCAATACCTTTTATTGGATGTCCACATATATTTAAAGTTGCAAGCTTTCTGGACAGTTAAAATGTCCTTCAGGCAAATATGAAGATGTTATACAATTGAAAAGAATAGTCATGGAAGTATGTACACATCAATGCACCATATACATTAAGAAAAGGGGGTTATTAGTAAGCAAAGATTTGTTCTGATATCTCTGCTCACTGTCCCCTTATGTATATCATTCTTCTGTGTGTATACAGGTTTTATTTTGAAGTGAAGGCAAGCTTTAGTTAAAAGAAGAGAAATGTATTTGATTGTTAAAATTTCAAAACAAATGTTTGTTTTAAATTGCTATACCTTACATGCATGAGATTGTAATAGTAATTGTGGTTGTATTATTCAAGTACTAACTTCAGGTTCTGTAATGCATGTTTGTTTAGTTCGAAGCCTTAAAACCAGTGGTGTTCTATGCCAAAGCATAGTGATGGATTTGTTCTGCCTATCTTCTTCCCTATTGACTATTGCTGGGAGTCTGTGGTAGCCAAAAGGTAGGGCATGAGCCAGAGCACAACCTTCTCAACGCTTGTGATAATATTCCAAATAATATACCCTGGACTGGGCATCCAGGGGCACGGGGAATAAAAACCAAACTCATGTCCAGGTACCTGTGAAAAAGTCTGATTGCTGGTTTATTGTACTGGAAAAATCCATGAGTTTGTTTTTAGATTTAATTGTCTTTTTTAGGCTTTATATTCCCTAGAAACCATTTAGAATAAATGTTAAAACTGTGTTATCAGAACTATTGCCTAATGATATACTGGAACATCAGTCTCTGAGAGGAGGATAAGCCAGGAAAGCATAGATATTTATCAATAGGGCCGTGACGCTCTGACATCTTTTATGGCTTAGAAAGTACAAATTTGGTGTGTAACCAATTATTGGGACTTTCAAAGCCAAAAGAACAATATTTCAAACGTTTTGGAATATATAGTTAAAACTTGCTTTAATAAACCTTTTGATCTTTTTTGATAATTTTACTTTTTTGATCTTTTTTGATTATTTTAACTTTTTGATTTTTTATGGCTTAAAAAATTGTTGTCTTGCTCTCCAAGCTAAAAAAGTCATTTTGCAAGACACCAATGCACTGAATAAACAAAAAAAGGAAATATGTCACTGTTATGCCCTGTATTTTATAAAGATTTACATCTTTAGGTGTTCCTTTATAAGTTGAAATGCTTCTTTGATCCATATTAAAATCTGGTGGATATATATTGCTGCTATCCTTTCACATTGTTTTGCCTATTTTTGTCATAAATAGCTCTAAATAGTATATTATATATTTAAAAATATTTTTACTACTCCTAACATATTTTGAGGTTTGGATAAAATAGATACCATTCACAAAAGTCTCAGTTCCCAATATTTATTGGATACCGATTTAATTTTTATGCAATGACAGTTACTGATCTTTTTTTGACGTGGGAAGAAAACCCTGAGAAACAGGTGGAAACATGAAAAACATACAAGAAAAAATTGTCCTTGCTAAGATGTGGACTAGAGCACTCGGAAGCCAAAATGCTAACCGCTTCACAACTCTGCCAACCTGATCATTTATTTTTTAGCTTGATTTCTTTTCTTCTTTATCTAGTAGTGTTCTGCTAATAAAGTAACTTAACATGGAAATGTGAATACATTAGAAACAATTTGTTTTGGTTCTTCAGCATCTTTTAATCCCGTTGATTAAATAAGCAAAGTGCTTCTCATGATAACTAAATTATAAGTTCACTTTCATTTTTTTTTCCTTTCACGTAATCAAATGTTCCTGCTGAATTTCATCTGCGATATTCTGGAGAGGTTGTATGCCTGTAATTCTCTAATTGGATATGACTTTAAAATTAAAATGTTAAGACTGTTACTTAGAGCACGGGTGAGTCGATTACAAAATAAGAGATGATGCAAGCATTTATCTGGCAGACATAAACATATTACCCCTTTTAATTGAACATTTTCTTAATCAGTTCCCAGCCAGTGGGATCTTCAGCATACAGAGGGCCGTGCACCGCTGGTTTAGAAGCTTCTTTGTTAACCCTTTGTCCGCCTTGGGGCTCTGCACACTGCATGGCATGACAGCCCTTATCCGACATGAAAAGGGTTACAGCAGTAATGGTGTTTGCACATTGTATGGCAATGTATTTCTCTAATATCCACATTCTTAATGATCTCCGGCGCAGGTTTTTAATTAATTTAGTAATTTTGCAATGCAGTGATCAAACTAGCTGCTCATGGGAGCTTGAAGTTGTTGAAAGCCAAGCGTACTTTATCCACTCAACTTCCAGCCTGTTAAAAAAAAACAAAAAAAACTGTCTTCCTTTAAATGAATCGATAAATGACTTGAACGAGGAGATTGAAGAGCATTTTTCAAGGCTTTTGAGCTGCACGTTTGTACTCCAGTTTAGAGACACCTGCATTTCCATATCTATATGTGTATCAAGTCCACCACGCCTATATAAAGCGCGGCTTATTGATTGAACCCAGATGTTCTTCACGTTCTCTATTACTCACATCAAACCTTTTATTCTGCCTCATTAAAATTCTCAGCCTTAGATGATTTCTAATTATATTGTCTAATAAATGAAACCTTTAGAAGCCATTTGCATATTATATGAAGAAATCTCACCCAACAAAATCGCTGTGGATTCAATTAACATAATAGCTAATTATGGGATTCATCATCCCTTTAGTGTTACTGTGTTTTCATCTTCCTCCTGTTCTAGCCTACAGCATTTAAGTTTGAATTGCAGTTCCTAAATATTGACTCTTAACTATGTTTAATTGGGTAGTAAACATCTTTATGGAACCATGATGGGTGGTTAATTTCTACTTTTCCTAGCAGCTCATTGACTGCATTATTTTTTTGATGATAACTTGATATCAAAATAAAAGCATATTTCAAATATTGCAAATGTAACATATTTTTCCCACTTGTCAGCTTTGTAGCATGCTTATGCATGACAGGGCTGACAAGACATTGCTAGCTGGCTCAGAAAAGCCATTCCCAAAGTGTGAAACGTGTACTGCAAGTAGTGCATGTCCCCATTCTGCTGGTGGACAGCAGGCCTGAAATGTTTTAATGTGAAAATGTAGCAATCAGCAAATAACTAGTGTTAAGGTGACAGCAAGTAGTATTGTCACACAATATATAGGACTTTCCTGCAATTGTATGACTTTCATGGCTTAGGAACTGAACAGTTGTAACATAGGAACTCTAAGTAGTATGTGCACAAAATATTCACCTTTAATGACATATATCGGTGTGGTGTTTAACTACCTAGGTCACAATTTTATTGCAAAGTTTGGAAAATCTATCAGAATGCCTAAATACATGTGAAGGAGTTAAATTTTAGACAGCTTTTAAGGTGCACAATAAATATTTTTATAGCTTTGTATTTACCCAATAAATGAGTTTATAATGTTGTTACATATGTCTAGAATAACAATGTGGCCTTTAAATCAATGCCTGGAATATTAGAATACTGCTTTGTTATTTTATCTGTTAAATTCAGGACCTCTGCTTCTTGTTATCTCCATTCCAGTCGCTGGATAGAACTGATTCAGTGATATGTAACTGCTAGCCCATACATCAATACCATTCTGATGTTAAAGAGAATGCAGCCCATCAGTCCTCTAGGGGTTGTACACAGTAGCATAATGTCCACATAGTAGCATAAATCTTGGTCAAAAGTGCATGTGTACTGGGAGAAATATGTACACTTCCATTGCAGAACTACTTCAGGAAATTCATTGGGTACCTTGAGCAAGCAGGCAGCATTTCCAAACAATGCAATGTTTGTATGAGAGTAGTATTTAAGTTTTATAGTATGTTTCAATGTTCTGGCTTTACACACATTCCGTTAGTAGAACCATTCTGGTAACCTAATTTTACTGTCCTGCAGTTAAAGAATAATGCTAGGTCAACACTTTGCCCCCTAACTTGTAATTAGGCAGTAAATGACAGCACTAGCCTATTTGTATTGCTTGTCTCTCACCTTGGGCCTGATTTATTAAAGCTTTCCACAGCTGGAGAGAATACACTTTCATCAGTAAAGCTGGGTGATCCAGCAAACTTGGAATGGATTTCTTTAAAGTCATTTGCTAGCAAATGTTTTCAATCCAGAACCAAATGTATTCAAGGCTTCTTAGATCACCCAACTTCACTGAAAAAGTGTATTCTCTCCAGCTTTGGAGAACTTTTAATAAATCAGGCACCTTGTGTCAGCACATTTGTATCTTATCCACCTGAGTCTGAATGGTGCTTTTCATGAGATTAGAAAGGGCTGCTTCTACTTAAATGTATGCACTCAACAGCTGAATTTAAGTGCATTTTTAATGACTTCATAAATGGAATAATTGTTGTTTTTAATATATGCCAGAAAGTTCCGCTTTATATGACATAATATGATACACATTGGTTCAGATCTTGGCCAGGTCCTTAGCTACACATGACTGTATTTATAAAATGGGGAATCAGACATTCCCTCAAACATTCCAGGAATCTTCCAGGTCCATGTATTTCAATGGCAGTATTTGATTCCCGCAAGGGAATGTTTGGGGAAATGTAAGATTCCCCATTTTATAAATAGAGTCCATGGAATTTCTCATGTTGGTTTCCTCCTACAGCCCAAAAACATACTGGTGGATCAATTAGCTTTGACCCTCAAAAAAAAAAAAAAGAAACCCTTCATGGTAGGGCTATTAGATTGTGGGACAGTTAGTCCTTGGAGTATTATGGACTATGGAGTATTAATCAGTGTGTATTGCTAGTGCTTTATAAATACATAATTGTAAATTAATTGGTAAACACGTAATATTGATATAATATGAGGTTAATGCTGTATTTTGTCTCCAGTGACAGCATACATATAACAATAGACTGCACAGCAAAGGTAAATAAATGCCAAGTATTTTTAATTCTGTTCAGGTTTGGGAGATTCATTTTGTAATTCAATAGCTAAGAATGGTAACTGTATACTAGCACATAATACATACCTTTTTTTGCCTATTCCTGGATGACAGTGATCCTTTAGGATCTGCTAACTTTGGGTAGTTTGTTCCATACCCTATTAAATTGGCCACAAGCACAGCAAGATAAACATCTGATGGCTTACTATGGATAGAATATTGTGACACCTTTACACAAAAACCTTAGTGGGAATACACTGGCCAATAATTGGAACAGATAACCTTGGCAACAAAACCAGGGGAAAAAAAGCTGATCAGCTCATCTAGAATGATGCTTCCAGTTGGTTACTATTCCCATTGTTGAGTACAATAAAAAGCCGGGGACCTCCATTCAAAGCCTGTTGTGTACAATGTTATACCCTAAATATGGTATGAGGTGGTTCAAACAAGGATGGTATTGCAGTTGGAACATTTGCAAAAGAACATGTATATAATAAAATGTACACTTTCCCATTCTGCTCAAAGTGAACATTTGTGTTGGGAAAATCAAAATTTTAGGAAACCTCCTTGAAATGCAAATTGCATATCTTCTTTGCATTAGAGACCCTTGCTCTTGTCTTGATTGGATGTAATGTGTGAACTCTGAGTTGTGCATAAGCAGCTCTGCAATTTTTGACAGAAGGGGACAGCAATCAGACAGGTAAGTATGTTTTTTTGCAAAAGGGGCATCACCCCTCCTATTGTGTAATAAAACTCTGATATCTGATTTCAGATTCACCTTCCTAGTAGCAGGTAATCTCCCCTGCATTCTGTGTGGGAGCCAGAGGATATCCCCAGTCTAACAAGAAGTCACTAATGCTTCTTAATCAACAATTGTGAGCAGGGAGTGTTAAAGCACAATAGTTGAGATTACGGTATGTGGATCAGTGATCCCCAACCTTTTGCAGGTCATAGACCACTAAATGTATGGACTCTGCATGCACGGGGAGCGGTGTGTCACTCAAAGGGGAACAAAGTTCCCCCCAGAGTGACGTCATGATGCCAAAACTCTCCCACTCTCCTGAGTGGAAAGGTTGTGTACAGAGAAGCAACCCTCCCACACCGTCCTGAGCCTGCAGTGTCTCCGGGAGATGTGGTTCATGGCTCTTGACGGTGCGCCCCCCCCAAGCAGGGTCCTTTCCTTGACCCTGCCAGTGGGTGCATTGGCCAGAGTCTTGGCACACCTGTCAGACGGCCCACTAGTGACCCGAGGACCGGGGGTTTGGGACCTCTGGTGTACATGTGTCTGATCGCTGATAGAGTGCTGCTCTCACACAGAGCTCACCAGTACTTACCTGCTGCCAAGAAAGGACATGAAATTAAATAAAGCATAAATATAGAGAAAATGTAAAACCTTTAAAAAAACAAATTTCTTGCAGCACTGGCAATAGTATACTTAGTTTCTCAGAATTATAAACCCCTTCTAATATTTTAGGTATAAAATCAAACTACAGACTAATGCATATGGCTTACTCAAGCACCCTTTTTAAGCTTTCCAGCAATAGTTTATGGAGCATTGTTTTTGAAGAGATTCTGGGTTCAGGGGGTTATGACATGGTTTACAACACTGGAATTACCTGTTTAAGACAGAGGCCTCTCAATGTATACATATTTTAAAAAATATTTTATTGGCTCTATTTATAAAACGGAATCAGACATTCCTTCAAACATTGTTTAGTGGGAATCTTTCAGATCCATGTATTTGCAATGTCAGTAATTGAGTTCCACCAGGGAATTTGAGGAAATGTCAGATTCCCTTCTTTTTCAATGGAGCCCCATGAGTACTAGCAAAGCTTATGTAAGTGTCTACAGAGCAAATGCAGGTAGAGGTTTGCAATAAAATGTGTTAAATCGTTGCAGAGTATATAACTGCATATATATCCCTATCTCTTTGTAGTTGGTTAGAAACACAGCAATTAAGTGAAGCAGCCAATATATACAAAGAAACTGTGAAATGTATCTGCAATAAATGTCCTTATCCTCTAAATAGAGATAATGGTTTTGACTTTGGTCAAAAGGAATTTCTGCTGCCACAATGATGGCCCCTTCCACATTGATATTCTAATGAGCTTGGTATCTCTCAAAGTCTGTTCTGGGTGGAAAGCCTTGTCTCCGGTATAATTACAATAGGAAATTGTTCATTGACAAGCACTATTCAAAATCTCATACTCCTAAATGCTTTAAAAAGAACTTATTAGTTTTTTTTCAAAATATCCACTGTTCTCCATCATTTTAAAGAGTGCTTTACATTAATTAGATATTTGAGCCAGCACAATTAAATTTTTTTGTATGTAATCCTTAAACGTTTTACCATAAAGGTATCTCAAGGTGATGCATTTCTATGCATTTTTAAGATTAGAAATGGAAGGTAATTTTTGTTCTAAAAATAGGTTAGAATTTAATTTTGGTATTATTGTGTCCTTTAGTATAATACACAGTTATATCATTTCTGATTTTATAAAATGCATTTTAGAACTCTTATATTTAAATATTTAATTTACTTTTTTCTGTGTGTGTTTTGTATTTTTTAGAATGCATTTGTTGTCAGGACATTTTATGTACAGTTTTTTATTCATATAAGGATATGCCTTATGTTTTTTTCCAAAGATATATATACACACACATAATTATTTCACACGAGGGAGCAAAGCAAACATAAATGGAATTCAGTTCCATTCACAGTAGGAAATGCCCTGGTCAGTGGTCACTTGTATCCCCAGTGGTGCTCTGACAGATCAAAGGTTACCATGGTTTGAAATGCAGAACATTCGCTAAAACCAACAGGATTGTGGAAGTGTTTATTTGTCCCTTTAGGTGATTCTATGCTGGTAACAAATACTTATTTAATGGCATTTGGATTTCTAGAAAGAATTCATTGTATTTGATCCCAGAAGTTAGTAGGCTTTCTCTTTATCCTTTAAATTGTGAATGGTATTTAAATAGGGGGACATTCTGATTTGCTGTTTTAAAAAAAAAAAAAGATTTGTAGGTAAGATATTGTTTGCATATAGCTCTGTACAGACGCTCAATCTTTGTTGCCCATAGTGATTATTAGTGATCATTATGAATGACAGTAGAAAAGAGTGGGTGCTTACAGACATGCTGCAGGCATCCTGATCTAACGTCTGGAAAGTAATTTTTTTGGTATTTTTTAAGAAGTTTGTTACATGGGGCAAAATAATGTCCAATGTCAATAGACAAAGCAAGCACCTTGTGCATTTAGTTTAATGCAAGGGTGTCTGCCAGTTTTGATAGCTTAGTGCCTAGTACTCTTGCATCTGCAGAGTCCATAAGTTTAAATCCTGGCCAGTACTTACTGCATGTTTTCCTGAGGCCAGATTACATCCAGCTCCCACAATGGTGTGTCAGGACAGGCCATGTGAATAGAGTACAGTTCATCCCTCCCAATTTAGCAAACTTTATTA
The DNA here is from genome assembly GCF_032062135.1 of Pyxicephalus adspersus. NCBI lineage: Eukaryota > Metazoa > Chordata > Amphibia > Anura > Pyxicephalidae > Pyxicephalus > Pyxicephalus adspersus. The sequence goes on along the minus strand of NC_092862.1, from coordinate 121,840,229 downwards.
AAACTTTTCATATAGCCAAGCTCAATATGCTCAACAGAAGGTATTAATCTGCAAATACGCTTAATAGAAACCTTTCAATCTGGCAAGCTGATCTGAAAGTGCATGATATTTCCCTTTACAAAACTGCACTTAAAAATTAATAGCAGCCAAAGCCGTGTGTCCTAATACCACTCAGTTAGGGAATAGACATTTAGGAATCTCTAAGTTTTAAATGCTTCATGCTAATTTTAACTTGCCTGCCAAAGATTATTTACTCAACGATTTTTATTTTTTTGGGGGTCTAGTTAAAATAACACACTACCAATTTCATATATATATATATATATATTTATATACAAGTTTATGTTAAACTACGCTCCCAAAAATGTATACAACATACAAAACATTAAGCTTCTGTATTGTTTTTTATGTTGGCCTTTTATGTGGACCAGTAAATATATCTACCTGTATGTGAGGCAGGAAAAGCCTTTGCCTTGAGGATGGAAATGGAGCTCAAACTGTAGCCTCTCCTACGTCCACATTACCTGGTCTTCTTCTACTCTGTACAGGACTGACCTATCAAACTGACAACTCAGTCCTGAATGTCAGACAGGTTTTCTCCCACATCCCAAAAACATGCAGTTAAGGCAGTTGGCTTCCCCTCAAAATTGGCCTTACATGTGTGAAATACGACTTGATTTGTATATGTATTATATGATTGTAAAAATATATTGACAGCACCTTTAGGAAGCAGTTAGTGACAGGATTTTGGACTTTGTAAAGTGCTGTCAACACTATAAAAAGTGCAAGTTAATAATGATATTAATTACATCAGGGGAAAGAGGTCCTTCCAATGTAGCCAGCAGAACTCTGCTGTCAGTATGACAGATGTGCTGCACTTACCACATACCAGAGCACAGCAAACCAGCTGTCAAAGTGACAGCGGAGTTCCACTGAATATTTTTTGTGAGCTATTTTCTGCAGTTAGCTGTAATCTGCAGCTGAGCTTTCGTAATTATCTCTTTTACACCTTCTCTTTTCCCCCTGTAAACTTTTTACATTATTATACATTATTTTAGCCATTCAGTGTACCATAATGTACAGTAGTGCATAACTGTTTTGGGTTGTATTGCAATAACTGCACCTATTCTTGCAATACTACAGTTCATATCCAGCATTATTCACTTGAGGCCTCGTGCCAAAATTTGACTGCTTGTCCCAGTGCTGTTTTAGGATTCTTTGGCTTTTCCAGGTTCCATCAGGTGTCTGTTTAATGTTGGAAAAATCAAATGTTGGCTGTGAGAGCTTAGGTCCAGCACTAAGGGGCCCCGAGGCTTCTGATCTCTCCACAGATTGCTGCATAGAAGCACTGTGTAGAATAGAATGCAAAAACAAAGCTTCCTCAATGTGTATATTGTGCACATTGTGATGGCATTATAGCACTTCCTGGTAGTTCAACTGACCAGATCCAAACTCTCCTTGAGAAAAAAGAAGTGTTACAAAAATACATTGGCCCATATTTATTAAAGCTCTTCAAGATAGATTCATGAAATTATTCCATAATATTTGGCAAATGTTTTCAATCTTTGACTAAATCCATTCCAGGTTTGCTGGATCACCCATGTTTTACCATGATAGTCTTCTCCAGGCTTGGCGAGCTTTATTATTCAGACCCTGTGTGTGTATATATATATATATATATATATATATATATACATATATGCACTAAAATATTATGCACAATAATCTAAATGACATTTACATGTGCTGCATAAAATGCTAATGTAAGTGAACAGAATGTAATTTTTACCTGCACTTTTCTATCATATCAGGGGTATAATTTTAAAGTAACATTTAAAAAAGAAAAAAAGCTTAAAGAACTTCATGGTAAAAAGAAATGTAAAAGTCCCTGCCACACTAACCTCTCTGAAAGATAAACTTCCTTTTATGAAACTCTGGTAGCGGGATCTGAATATCTAACATGACTTGGAGGAATGGCAAAACATGGCCACTGATCTTTCTAAAATATCTATAAATACTTCTCTAATCAAAGCAAACTACAAATCCTTCCTTAGTCGGTATTTGGTTCCTGAAAGAGTATCCAAATTTACCGCCAAGTATCTCCCCTTTGTTTTCATGGATGCTCACAAAATGGCTCCATGGCTCATATCTGGTGGCCATGCCTGGTGGTTGAGACCTTCTGGAATTAAGTATTTGAATTCATCCCCAGTAAACCCATCTTTCACATTCCTAAGACTCCTGAATCCATACTATTTACCTACCCAGAAAGTTCTATCCCCCAAAACTCTCCATGTTTAATTTGCTATATCCTCCTGGTGGTACAGCTGATCATTGCTCAGTCTTGGCGAACCCCCAGTTTGTCCCTAAATGCCCTTACCCCCAGACTCAATTGGATCATGATTAATGACATGCTTACATACACCCTCAAAAAATAATCTACTCAAATTTTGTTTTTTGAATGAGAGAGCATATAAACTACTTCTCTTTTACTATCTGTCTAAATGAGAACTCCATTTTAGATATAAAGGGCCTGATTTAATAAAGCTCTCCAGGACTGGAGAGAATACACTTTTCACAGTGAAGCTGGGTGATCCAGCAAACCTGGAATGGACCTGGTCCAGGATTGAAAACATTTGCTTACAAATAGCAATGACTGAGGAAATCTTTTCCAGGTTTGCTGGATCTCCCAGCTTTACTGTTAAAAGTGTATCCTCTCCAGGGCTGGAGAGCTTTAATAAATCAGGCCCAAAGAACAGGATATGAGGGGTGATACGTCATTCATCTGACTCAGCTGTCATGTGTTTAATGTGAGCTTAAGCTATAGCGCTTTGTAAATAGCTCTTTTTCCAGCAAAACAAACTTAGCCTGGTAAACTTTGGATAAGGAGCCTAGTGCTTCACAACATGTCTAAAACCATTAATATTACATATTTATATCAAATATTTTTTTATTGAGCAGTCAAAGTAATTTTTTTCTGAAGAAAATGTATTAAAGGAAATATGACATATATAATTATTATTTATATAGCTGAGGAATTTCAGAATATGGACCCTCTCATAGTCATGTCAGTGGTTCATCAGTGGGGCTTACATTCTACTTTACCTACTGGTCTAAGGTAAGTTTTGGGTGGGGGCAGCCAATTAACCTACCAGTATGATTTTGGGATCCTTGAATCCAGGAACCTAACTATGCAAGGCAAGGATGTGAGCCACTCAGCCACCATGACACACAGAAGTTATCATAGCCCAATTCAGTGTAATCTTTGCCATAGTTTCCATATGGTGGGTCTGTTATACATGATGAGCAGTATAACATAGATAACTTATCACAAATGTCATGTCAAAGAATTGGTAAATTCATCAAAAGGTTACTATGACATTTTCTAGAAGCATTGTGTTACCGCAAAGGCTGTATTATTAGAGTTGTCATAAGATAACCAGCTTTTTAACAATATTATATAAAGAACACCCATTCACAAGTAAAGACTTGACCCATCCTTGCTTTCTGTGACTTAATCATTATCTAACATACACAATAATCTCTATTTATGCTCCCTACCTTTATTCTAGGAAAGTGGATGGGAGAGGTAACTGCAAAATATTACTGATAGTTCTGTAGAATCAGAGGTCAGTGAGAGGACCTGTGTGTATTGTTATTAAAATTTTACACCAATCTTTATATATAAAATTGGATGTATGTATGTATGTCTGTATGTTTGTATGTTCCATCATCTCTCGAAAAGGCATGGAGACATCCAACCAAACTTGCCATTCATATGACTGAGACTCATGTGAGTGCACCAGTCATCTTTGTAGAACGCTGTGCTATATGTCAGAGCTATATTTGGATGTATGTAAGTGTTATATATATAGATGTGTGTATGTGATCACTCGGAAACGCATCGACACATTTCAACCATGAGACCTTATAGTATAATATAATAGTATAATATAAGATTGCAATAAAGAAATACCCAGGCAACGCCGGGTAATTAGCTAGTCAAATATAAAACATTATGTAAGTTTTTAGCAGATACTCAAAGCACCACATAATGCAAATGCTTATTCATTAAAATTCCAGGACGTGTAATTTTAAATGCAGGTAGTTTAGGTACCCCAAGGTGTCTTTGTATCAGGTCCTGTACAATAAAACTAATATTGAAGCAGAGGGGGAAGTATTGAGGGCAACCATTGCAGGGCACGTCTGTGCCAGACTTACATTTTAAACATGCTTTTAGAAGGGAAGAGCACAGTGATGACGTATCAGTGTTTTTTTATGTGATCAATAAATCTGTGTGTGTATCTTGGACTAAAATTGAATGCATAACTGCAGTGGAGGTCCTGGACCAGTCTTTCTTAACCAGGGTCCCTCTAAAGATTGTTAGGGGGTTTCTTGAGGAATGAGCAATTTGTACCTCTCAGGTCAGTTTAACAGACACTAATGATCTTTCTGTCTGTAAAGGTGGCATTCTTTCTAGTGATCACCACACTAATGTACTGTGAGCTGCCGATAAAGTCATTATAGTAGGGGTTCCCTGAAGACCAAGAGGTATTTTCAGGCTTTCCCCATGTTAAAAGTTTGAGACATACTGTCCTAGACTATGCTGGAGGTCTAAAGAACGAATTTCACATGTATTTAAACTGTGTTGTTAGATGTTTACCTGGAGTTCATTTTGGCAATGGCAATGGTATTCTATAAATGTTTTTTGCAGTTGGGACACCTCATTTATATTCTTTAAGTTGGTTTTTAACCTAATACAAAATGTTAATGTTCAGTGTTCTTCCTAGCCCATTTTAGCCCAGCACTTTTCAGTAACCATTGTAGCTTACCAACCTAGTGGCGACTTCATTATGTTTTTTTTTTTGTTTTCCTCTTTTTTTTAACTTGGTGACTCCACTAGTAACACATCTCTTTTTCTAAAGAAGCAGTGTTGTCACCCGAGGATGCTCTTTAGATTTGGATTACTTCTTCTCTCCTCATTTCCATATTATTAGAAAAAAGGTGTTCTACAGTCAACAAAGGTGAACTTGGCATGGCTGATAACAATGCCTGTGATTTCAGTGCAGCAGTTGTCAGCTAACTACAGGAAATTAGGAGCTCAATGGGTTTGTGGTTGGATCAACAGGGTTAGAGTGTTTTTCTAATTTTCAAGACGACAAAATTCACAGACCCAAAGGAAGCACATAAGAAAAAATCCATTGTTGGGGTCCACATACAAATGAATACCCACATGCCATATACACATTGTTTAGTACAACATTAATTGTGTAGGATACAGTCATCAAATCTGATGATTGCAGAACAACACATCACATCTTCATTTATGACTGGATCATAAAATGTGTTGGAGACTGCTCATAATTATAAAGGTCTCTGTAAAGCTGTCAAACAATGTGGATACCTTAAGGTTTGCCTTTAAATTAGTGCAATCAGTCATATCAGTGTACTGTAAGTGATTGACTTTTATGTAAAAAATAAAAAAGATCTCATGGGTTTAAAAGTTTCGTTTTTAATTTTTGTATCTCTAGTTATAAAGCTCAGTGCTTCACTTTACGGCCTCGTAGACGAAATCACCCAACAGGCATTAAACAGAAGGGGTGGAATTTGGTAGGGGAGGTCTCAGGGTCTGTTCATCTTCGGTTTAGAAATACCATATGGCACAAATGAACATCAAAGTTATGATAGAACTCACCTAAGTTATGCTGTCTGTGTGGTCGGCCCTGGGCAGTGTGACCTAACTTGCAGTGGGCAATGTTCTTTAATTTGTATATTGTGATATGAGTTTGGAAGCTGAAGGTTTGTGTGCTGTTGCTGTCACTCACAGTAACAATGCCGCATTCTCAAATGACTGATGCAGCTGTGGGTGGTGCCAGTTTTAGCCTCTGCAATGGGTGCCAGCGGAGCTCAGACAGGCCCCCGTCTGCATATGCTTTTCAATAGATTTTAGTTTCGTCAGCTGTCTGAGCATTACATGTAGGTGTTAAAAATGCCTTTTTTCAGCTATGTATAATTGTGTGGATTAATAGCATGACTTTAAAATGATTGTGGCACACATCAAACTTGCCCCAGCTAATTTCTGCTTTCAATGAACTCTTGTATTGCTGTATGTTACATGCGTGGCTGGGTCATGCACAAGCCTTTTTATTTACCATTTTCATGAAATCTTCAAACGGGCATCACTAAATCTACCAAGAAAAAACACAAAAAATCTAGATTGTGTCATCCTTGCAGTTTTGCATTTTCCAAAATTACTGAAAGTTTCATAGGTGTCTTCTAACACCACAATATATATATATACAATATATTACAGCTTGTAAAAACTAGTGAATATTTTTTTTCATTATTGTTATTATTTCTTTTTGCAAAAACTAGTAATATCCTTTTTTAAATAAATATTATTGCAATTTATAATGAGTATAGTTTTATTTCTTTTCTATTTTATTTTTAATAAAATGTGAATTTAATTTCAATGCAACGTGCCTTAGAACCAATATAGTTTTTCTTTGTCTCTTTTTTTTTTTTTTTTTTACTTAGCTCAGAAACAAATGTCACATCCAGAAGGCTGAATTTTAAATGGAGCATGAATGAAACAATAAAAGCTAGCCCCAAATTTTAATTCTCCAGCCTGTATTTATTTGATTTGTGTCCAGATGGTGGTGAAGCAAGGAAACCCTTTGTGTAAATGAAGCACACATGTGAAAGTGCCTCTATAATGTAGTCATTGAGACCGGAAGGGTTCATACTGTGTCTGAAAGGAGACAATAGAGACTGGATATATCAACATTGCAGAAATCTAGTTCATTTGTGATTCGACCCCTTTGACTGTGGTTGTCATGAAAACTTCCTACTTTGATCAGCAGAGGGTGGAGAGAAAGCCTCCGAAAGGCCCAAAGATGCATCAGTATTGTTTACTGTGCACTTGGCTTCACTTCACACCCCCAATCCGGAAGAAGCAACAGAGATAGGACCATCTTGCACCTTGACCTGTCTAGACTGGGGAGTGAGCTTTTTGTGCCGGTTACCAAGAATACTGGGTGCTCTTTGACCCTTTGAGTATTTGCTGTTGAGGCACTCACTAAGTATGTAGGTAGTGTGTAAAAGCTTCTTGAATTCTTGCTTAATTCAGGAGGAAAGCGAATGAGACAAAGACATGGACCAGCTGTTATGAAATAAAGCTGAAACAGTAGAACCTGGGAGAAGTTACATTTTGTAAGCTATTATTTTCTGCACAAAGCCCCTGGGAAGCATTAAAACAGCTGCATTGGAGATGGCGTACAACAACTATTCTAAGCAAAGGGCTTTCTACAACTCTTACTCATAGAAGAAGTATGGAAACTATGTAACTATTTATATCTTCTAAGTAAAATTTTGACAATTATTGCAATTTGACGTTTATATGTTTTTTAGGTTTATATTCTTTCTTCATATGTTTCTAAGCATGCTTTGATTTTCTGCAGTTCTGATTTAGTTTTTCTTTCTTTAGGTTGCCTTAGTGAAATCTGAAGTATATCTAACAGAAGTTTTGGAAAGCATATGCGAAAAAATGGATGACTATAGCCTATATATTGACCCTGAAACTAAGGAAAAGTCATTCAAAAGGTTTGCACCAAGAGAGAACGAAGGATTTCCTTCGCTAGACTTTAACAGTTTTCAATTCAATCCTGGAGATGGCAGTCCTTTAAAGTATGCCGTAAGTTGTTCAGTCTGTTGCTTTTTAATTGTTTTTTATAAATATTTATATATCTTTACAAAATTCTAATATGTATTTTAAAATTTAAAAGTACCTTATACCAGTATAGCCTTTTTACACAACCTTTTTTAATATATCATTTTGTTTCTTTTTTTAAAACATAAAAATATTTTAAATAATATTTTAAATAATACAAGTATTTTATATATATAGTAAATATATAATTATATATAGTAAATATTTTTGCAATACAGCAAGCAAATACAATTGTATATTTAATTTTTTATTTTTTTCTTCTACAAGTGTTGCCTAATTGTTTAATTTAGATGCTAAAAAGCAATACTCGATTTTGTCGGTATTGCTCAGTCAAAAAATTGTAATTGCTTTTTTTCACATTTTTATGTCTAATTCCAATATTTAATGTCTTTACAGTCATGCATAATAATTTATCATCTTGGTTTTCCTGGATAAAAAAAAACTAAATGTTGGTTTTAAAATGCGCCAATATCGGAATAATGTATCGTAATAGCGAGTGGTATTTTGTGTTGACTACACTAGTTATCTCATTTCTTGCAGTGTGAACGTGTGGTAGAGGAGAATGATGAAGAAATACTTTCACTTCTTACCCAGGAGGCTCCCAATTTCGCTTACAAGCTGTGCACTGAGAAAGCAGGTACTGTTTATGATCTCCACAATACTGAAGCTTATTTTTCAATACTATGCCAGTTCTAGCTCTTAGTTGTAGAGGTTGGGCCATTTATGTGTCGCATCAGAATGAAATCCCTCCCCTTCACAGAAATACTTAAAATTCTATTACTTGTTTACTGTTGTAACATTTAGATGCTATAGCATGTTCTTTATCATTATAGCATGTGTGCAAATTTTTTTTGTTTGAAGTAGCATCACAATTCTTTGTCAAAATTGCTTTTTCACCTAATATGAAGCCACTCAATGTAGGCCTCGTACGTTCGCGGTTTTATTTTTTAATGCTGGTATAGTTGTAAAAGTCAAATTACCATTTGTTCCATAGGCATTCTGGTACATCTTTCAAAATTTTCTGGTTACTGTCAATAGAAATGGAAATTATTTTTAGCTTAAAAAAAAAAAAGCAAAAAAAAATGTTTTCGGTTCCTTTAACGTGGCAGCCATAACAGCCCTTCGTCCTTTCACCCAGGGTGATTCACATTTTAAATAAGTGGCATGGCTTAAAATATTAATGGCCTGAAAAATAACAGAACACATTGCATTCCAGTCGATTTGGTTTTTTTTGTAATGAATAACAAGCACACTTTTATATTGTTCAGCAGTCAGGCAGTGTAGTTTGCTTCACCACATAGAGCCAGCCTGTTTTAGGGGGGAAATGCATTATGTATCCAAGATAAAATATTGATTTTAGAACCAATGACATCTTAAAATGAAGGCTTGAGATCTTGGTATGTAAAAGAAAAAACCCTGAGGTTTTAAATAAATATTTAATTCTAACAGTATGTGCTTATAGATCTCCTCTCATGCAGCCAAAGTTGTAAATGAAGTTGATAGGAGTTTTGACATTTTTCTATACAGTATTGTATCTATGGAACCATGCAGGTAAACTCGCAGATTTTCAAATACTTGCTTTTGAATAGAACATCAGAGATACACAAAGCATACTCAGAAGTTGTTTAAAAAAAAAGATATGTGTTAATAAATGTTTACCACTTTTCATCTTTTTCTCCAAGTAAGATATCACAGTTTATTCAATATTTGTGTAATTTTTAGTTGTGTTTAAAATGTCTTAGAATCTACTGAGAACCACAAAGCTTTAGTTTCTATTGAATTATTTATTTTTGCCAGAATGTTATAGGCCCAGAAGCCTGAGCTTGATTTACGCAATGATTTTATACTCTTAACGTATTTCTTGTTTTCAGTTCAGCCTCCCCACAGGTAATTATTTTAAACAATATTAATGTATTATCAAGTTGCTTTTTTAATTCAATAAAAACATTGTACTTGAGTTTTAAATTTTTTTACACCATTTAAGAAATACTTTTTGTACTTCATGCATGATAGAGGACGATGACTCCAAATGCAGTCATTACCAAAATAAAATATATATAAATGGTGTTTGTAAGTTATCAGTCATAAATAAAAGTCACAAAACAAAAATGAGCTTGTTGCACGCTATCCTCAATAGTATATGGATCGAAGTGGATGCAAATACATTTGGTTTAAGAATTTAATTTTAACTGAAACAATTTTCCAGAGTCTCAAATTGCATTTTGTTTTATTTTAGTCATTTTACTTGTCCTATTTAAACTGTAAAGAAACTATATGTGTACTCTTGCCAACTGCCAATCTAATCACGATTGATTTCCACGTTTATTGAAGCTTTTTTTAAATATTAGTTTTATTACTCATTTTAGAAAATCATAACGCATCGTTGTGATTAAATTTAGTGATTTACTCTCCAAATGTTTAAAATATTTAGGTATTAGATAAAGATAAATTGAATAGACAAGCAAAGGTAAGGTATGCTTCTAAAAAGACATAGCAGATAATGTCTTTGCAAATACAAACCAGAAATACTTGTCCTTTTCATTCCTGTGTCTTGAAAATGAATGATGGAGCACTATAGAATTCTCATGCCATCTGGGTATTACAATTGCTGTATTGTACACTTTGCATCCCAGCCCTGGACAGCCTCTGGCCTTTTAGATGCTGTTGAACTACAAGTCCCTACATACCTCTTTAGGGGTGTAGGAAGGCTTGTGTTCTCACAGTGTCTGCACTGCAGCAGATTGCCATTGCTTGCTTGAGATATTAAGAAGTAAAAAATTATAATAGGTTATTTTTTGTTTTAGTACCTTCTCAATCATAATGAAGACACAGGACCCACATCACATAGCTTTCTTTTACTTTTTCTTTAAACTAGTAAAAATCCCTACACATTACAATAATTATTATTGCTATTTAGTACACTTTACGTGCAGAAAATGTAAGTAGTCAACATGTTTTCGTTGCACTAAGATCACTTCAATTAAATGATCATTTATGTTTTTAGAACCTTGTAGTTTGCTACTTCTGGTCCCAAGTGTTTTCTCTTTTCAAAAGAAGTCTTTAACCTGAAGTTTTGATAAACTAAAGTTCATGATGATATCTTGAAAATCAGTTCTCAAACTGAGTATAGATGCAAAATGTATTTAAAGTAACATAAATAAATTGCTGGTTCAAAACAAATTAAAAACAGGGTGGGTAGCTGTATAGTATAATAACCGGAAAAGCAAAGCTTTATTTATACTTCATGCTCCATAGTAAAATAGATGAGTGAGTTGTAGGTTAACACTACAGGAGCATTTGTTCTAAAGGAAGGTGTGGTTTTACAATGCAAGTACAATGTAATGATCAGAACAAGATACATAAATGCTTAATATGAAAGACCAGATAAAAATGATAATCCATCCTGATCAGTGGACCTGCCACACAGCCTAATGAAAGAAGAGCATGTGGAGGCTAATATTAGGTACTATTTCTTAGTGATCATCACAAGTCTCTTCGATCTACAGGTCTAATCCAAATATATGTTGCAAGCAATCTACTAAGGGCTATTAGATATGCCATGTCATATTTTAAAATAAAGCTTTGGACTGGAGAGAACTTTTTTAATGGTGCTTTATAGAAAGATCTTAGATCTCTAGGGAAATAAATTAGATGGCATATTTTTTAGAGTAAATTTCATTTTAATATTTATAATACTGCTTTTGCTGTCATCGTTCTTCATTATAAAGCACAAAACTTTCACAATTGGCAATTGTACTTGACCTAAAAATTGCAGTTCACATGATGTCCTTTGATCCTATATTACCTTATCAAAAGGTATCTTCTTCAATACACTGTTGAAATAGGCTAGTAGCATACTGAATGCTGTTTATGTATCTATGATTACTTAAAGCCATATGATTTGTTGTCATTTGAGCAGTATTTGTTTTTCTTGTTTTTTTAGGTTTTTGTAAAGACATTCCACACAGTGAACTATAGAGGACCGAAAAACATTTTAAAAGAATTCCACATATGAAAGCATTTCCATCACTGTATAGTATGTTGGTTTCTCTCACTAATAATTGTTGGTCATTTTTCTACATATCGTACCAAAGATTGTTTGCTGCAAAAAAATGGACTAGTATAAGCTGTGGTAATAATAATAGTCATTATATTTTGTATACCAGTAAAAATCCCCTTATTTTTAAAAACATATGGACTTGGTGGTTTTTCACTTACTAATAAACTAATATTTAAATTAAGCACAGTATGAGTTTTTGTGATGAGTTATAACAAAAAATATGCTGAATTGTAATGCTCACAGTCCAAACATATCCGTTTTTCATGCATTTAGGTGGTTCCTGGACTTTGCTGATCTCAAGGTATAGGTTGTATATAAGCTTTAAATTCAGGAATTGCCAAAATTGAAAAAGGAAATAGTATGATTTTAAAAATGTGCGTTTTTTCCTCATCTTTACTTTTTATCAATATCTTTTTTCCGTTTATTCATGAAGGGCCTGCCATTTATGGGGTTAATTATATCGCTGTAGGCATATTTCTGTTCTACTGTAGCAGTAGCCTTGTTTGACCTTAATGCACATTTTCACCTCTCAAATTGCCGACAATGTCCTTATCACATTACCCTGATTACAGAATGTCGTTTCCAGTAAAAAAAAAAATATCTTAGTGATGATCACTTATAATGATATTACCACGTTATAGATCTATATGATCCCTATGTGATCTCTATATGTGTTCTTAAATATTACTTGTACGGTCTACTATTACTCTTTTAATGGAAGTGGAACAAATGGTGTTTCTTTGCCATACAATTTTCTTGGCACCACTTGCCATTTTTTCCAATTAACATACCAAAAGACATTCAATACAGTTCATCTGTGTTATATTGTGTACTATTTTAGAGTGAATGTATATTAAGCCAAAAATGAATACCGACAAGACAAAAATTTAGAACAAATGGTATTAAAGGCTGATTTAGCAAGCAGCCAGGAAATCATAATAATACAAATATGTTTTTTTAATGTAGCAAATCTGTACTACAGCAGTCAAATTAGCAATGCATTTAAGCGTGCCATAAAACAACCACATTTAATTAACTCAACCACTAATATATTTTTACGTGAGACCGTGTCTTGTGCACCTATTAAGAAGGAAAGCTGAATCTAATCATGATTCCTGTGGTCATAGTGGAGAAGAATAGATAAGCAACCAAGCAGGTCAAAGCATTTCTTTTCCTAAATTCAGATTATTGCTGACTCAGAACATTTTAGGGCACACAGAAGATCTTTGTGCTCACACAGACGCAAGTTTAGACTTAAGTCACCTAACCTAATCTTGGATTGTGGATATGGAGAGAACATTTAAATTCCATTCAAACTGTGGTACTTGACCCCATCTCCACAATGTGCTCTTTATTTATTTATTCGTGGATTTTTTTTTGCGTAAAGTAAGCAAAATTTTGTTTTAATCCTGTTCAAAAGTTCTTTAAGGAGATTACATTTTGCCTCTCCTTACTCTATGTTTTTTCTATATATTGCTGTATAGAGCTCCCCAAGGATCTGGTCTCAGAATGATTGTATCATGGTCCCCATAGCTGAAGATCCATAGGAATATATGAAGAATGCACTCTAAAGATGAATTCAGGGAATTCAGCTCACAGCTGAGCCCTGTGTTCCCAAGAAGCAGTATGGATAGGTATAGGTTTTCTCTACAGGGGTCATAGACAAGAATAAGGATCAAGCAGGGGTAAAATCCCCCTTCGTCAATGTAAAACAAAAAGTTTCAGGTGCAAATATTTAAAATAATTTACATTAGTCCTTTACACCCAGAAGAAGCTCAGTATATAGTGTTCCTGTGACACTCATTTACATACTTTGGTCAGCCTTAGTCAAATAACCAAGAAGTATGTTTTTAGATTGTGGGAGAAAACCATAGAAATACATGCAAATAGGGTTCTACACAGATAGTGAGGGTTTTAAACCCAACATGTTTTAAACTTTGCATCCTACCTAATCATCTCTATACTTCTAAAAACAAGTCACATTAGGCAAACTGTTGACATTCCTTAGTGCTGCCAATTATTTCCTGTTGATTTAAATGTTTTTAACCTTCAATAAACATATTATATAAACCATGTGTGCTACTATTTTGGTGATGGAATTGATTTTTATCCTTTTAATTCACTGAGAAATTCAGACATTCCTGATGCTTTAGGCTGAAGTACAGCTTATTAAGTGTCTGACTATATTATGGCTCAGCTATAAAAAAAAAAATTGAACAAAAGGAAAAAAAAGCTGTACTCCTTAGCAGCTTAGTTTAGTTATTGTATGTGAAATTTTGATCAATGATTGACAGCAGGGGTCTGATTGTTGTAAAGGAAATTTCTACTTTTCATTGTTCAGGGTGTTTAGGTCTGTGGCCCACTTTAGTAAATCCAGAGTTCTAGGTTTACCTATAATAATTTATATGACACATATGGGTCTTTAGAGAGAGGATTGCGTTGAACCATACATCTAACTTCTCATTTTACAGCCCGAATTCTTTTATTTGTTTTTGATTCATGTACTTTGATAAATGTATAGGTTCCATTTTCCATTATTTTGGCTCAAAGTGATCTGTTGGAGAAAAAAATAGGGGGTCTGTAAATAAAACTTTTCAGTTTAGATTCACACAGCTAATTTATGTAAAAAAAATACATTTTGGCTCAAGGTTGGGTGAATCTTTTGTCAAAACATTTATCAAGAGTTTGTCAATACATAATAGACAAGTGAATGCAATATTAGATCTAATTGTTTAGTAACTAAAAAGTTTATGGCACCTTTTATCCTGTTTTGTGTTCATTTAAAACATTTTTAAATTCTTCAAGTATACATATATGACTTGGTCCTAATACTGGCTTCCTTTAAGCCTTTTCATAGCCGAACATTCAAAAAGGGCAGAGCAACAATGCTCAACTGTATTGCACAGTGTTGGTTATGTCAGTCTACAATCAGATTGAAGAATGTGTAATGGCCTCCCTAAATAAATATCAATTAAATAGTTTGTTTAGAGATACCTTGACATTACATGGTATTATTACATCTAAAGAAGACTGCACTGTAGTGGAACATACAAACAAGGAAGAGTAGAATTGACTTTGCGAATAAGTCTCTATTTCTTTCATGGTTGGTGGGGAAATAGTCACATATGAGATCACTGCATGAGATCACATATGAGTACTGCTACCATTATTTTAGTTAGTGGCAGAGGACATTTTCTGAAGATTCTTACAGTTATGAATTAAACTAATTTTCCTAAAGTTTTGTTTTTTTTTCATTTTTCACTTTGCAAAACATTTTATTTGGTAATATTGATTACTTATTATGTATACATTTATTGCTGATGAGGTAATCACCCAATGACTACTTTTATTTCTTGGGTCCTTCAACGCCCCAATGTTCTATAAAAAGTTTGTTGGAGAATTCCCTAATAGTGACCTTTGACATTTGTAGTCTTCAGAGAATTTGCCTCCTGAGTTGCAATTGTAGTAATAGTCAATAGACTAACCAACGTGTAAGTAGCATGCAAAAGCTTGCCTGCTGTAAAAAATTCTTCAGGGGCATCCTAAAGTATAGCTTTAGTTCTGTTATGTGTATATAACACTCAGAACATTAAGATGTTAACTAGATGTAAACTCTCATTGGGTGATGTTCAGTTTTGCTAAAACACAGTGTAATTTGTTTTTATAAAAATACTTGTTTTTGCTTTTTTCCATTTTTTTTGTTGCATGTCAGCGCTGCAGCCATTTTTTACATGCATTTCACCCATGGAAGTCTGCATGGGCAGGTTTCTGGATGGTAACAACAATAGACCATTTCTGCATAATATGTGTCAGCATATCTGTGTGCAATCAGAAGCCTATGTGACAATACAAGAGCATGAATCATAAGCCCCTAACAGGAAGATGGTTAACAAGTACCTTTATGGCAGGATACCCAAATGGTAATTTAGAAAAAGGGGAAGTTGAAATAATACAAATGATTACTAAATTACCCTAACATGTTAACGCTTTAAATTGCACTTATTTAGGTTTTCTTTCTGCCAATCATTTTTCTGTTTTATTATTTTTATTAATAATTAATGAATAAAGTATAAAGAAATATAAGATATAAACAAAATTGAAGACAATTGAAAATAAGTACAAACATATTCTGGAAAAATAATCAGATGCACAACTCCATGAATAACAATACATACTCAAATATACAGAGTAGAATTAATGGAAGAAGCCAAAGACAGCTATGTCCCAATAAATCACCAGATGCGAGTAAACTGGTACCATTTATGTACCACAATTCTGCCAATCATTTTTCATTAGTTTTGAAAAAATGTCAGCAGAAATAGCGCCAATGGGTATGCTCATTATGTATAGAACCGACTTAGGTAGGAACCTGCAATCAATTTCGTTAAACCCCTTATAATACCATTATTTTAGAAGCATGAGTTTTATTTTCATTATACATGTTGAAATGTTATGATTTTCTTGTATCTTTATATATATATATATATATGTAGTGAAGAATATTGGTATAGATGTAATCTATTACAGATTTGTCCATCATTAGCCCAGTGCACCACCTGCTAGTGTTTTTTAACATGAGAAACATGGTCCTAAGAAATAACAGCCATGTTGTTTTCAGGGAGAAGTTCATGCCCTCTGTTTAGAATTTAATCAGTTCTTCTGTTGCTATTGGTCCCTGTGGACATATATACTTTAACAGGAAATAATAACAGATGACATTGCATTTTATTGCTGGCCAAGAGTCTTGCTCGTGTGGGCAGTTATTATAATTTCCCTTTCAATGTGCAGGCACCCGCAATAATAAAAGTTGATTTTTACAGTAATACTGCACAACAGAGCTGGCTTTATTTGTGGCATATTTGTCATCCTAAAGTTATCAAGCGACAATATATTTCAACAGTATGAGAAAGTAGCATTTTTCCCCCTATGTTTTATTAATCAATCTATTTTTTATTTTGATTTTTTTTACATTTTTTATGCTATGTTTGAAAACTACACCCCAAAAATTAGCTAAGTGCATTATTGAAAATGATATATGAAAGCTGTTTAACTGTCAAGAGATAATTACAAGAGACTCGTACCAATTCAAACAGGTATTTAGGAATATACACAAAACCTAAATAAATTATAATTAAAGAATAAAAGAGAACTCCTCATCCCCCCCCCCCCCCCCCCTCTTATTCCAATCCCCCCCTGCCATATTTCTAACTGTTAATATTCGTCCCTCTCCTCAGGCATGCTGTCTTGGTGTCACCTTTGATTCTGCCCTCTCATTTACCCCACATATTCAGAACATTTCCAGGTCCTGTCACTTTCACATGCACAGCATCTTCAAAATCTGCCCCTACCTGTCCCCAGAGACCACCAAACTTCTTGTACACGCTCTTATCATCTCTCATCTGGACTACTGTAACCTCCTCCTCTCTGGTATTCCACTAACCCGACTCTCTCCTCTATAATCTATAATGAATGCTGCAGCCAGACTCATCCATCCTTCCAACCGCTCCTCTTCTGCTGCTTCTCTTTGTAGTTCTTTTCATTGGCTTCCATTTCACCTGAGAATTTAATCCCAGCTCCTGTACTTTCCTACAAATCCTTCCACACCTCTTGTCCCACCTACCTTTAGAACCTGATAGAAAAATACACCCCCACTCATAAAGTCATCACATGCACAGCTCCAAGACTTTTCTAGAGTTGCCCCACCTCTTTTGAATGGCCTTCTTTATCTAATTTTGCTTGCTCCGACTTTCTGCTCTTTTAAAACAGCTCTTTTTAAACTTGCCTACCTGTCTTCTTCTGTCTCTTAAAACCTTCACTACTTACCTCCAATTCCATATCCCCCCTCCTATTGTGTGATGCTTCCCCCACCTCTTAGTTTGTATCCATCTGTCATTTGCAACCCCTATTTAATGTACAGCACTGTGTGATATGTTGGTGTTATATAAATATTTTTTAATAATACCAATACTAGTTGCATTAAAAACAACAAACGCTTGCTTCCCCTGCCGTGTTCCCCCCTAATGACCTGTATGTTAAAAAATTAAACCACACCTCATGGAGGAGGCTGGCCATTGTTTGAAATTTTAGGGGGACAATTTTTTGTAACACCTCACCTCAATATTTTTTGTATCTACAGGAAGTTCAGCCAACTGCAATCACATTTAGCCAGTCTTGTGATCTCTGCTGAACCATTTAGTTGCCCAAATACTTAGAACTTGCTGCAAGACAACAATGCACCTCAGCCAGGCCAGCCTGTGATTGGACAGTACAAGGGCAGAGTGCGGACCCATGGGCTAATGTTAAGACATAAATACTTATGCTGGCCATTTGTACATTTAACTATGTTTGAGCCAGTACACACTGTATGTCAATTATAAGGTGTTTTAATATTTACCTGGAATTTAGCTTAAAGTTACCTAATATATTGTATTATATATCATGTTTGATGGTGCAAATTACATCTAAATTCATGTTCACTGAGCAATGCTCCATTTCTCGCTGAATGTCAGGGACACGAGAAATGCTTACTGCCCAACGATGGTCAAATACTTTATATATATATATTTATGAAACAGTGTAAACCTTAAAGAATAAATGCAAATTACTTAAACCTGCACCCTGCTGCAAACTATGTGCAAACCATTGCAAAATTGTAAATCAGCGTGAACCTTGTTTTCCCGTCATTAGCAGTTAGGTTGTTTTTAGGAATGTAAGTTAGAGGCTGCATGCTTATTTAATGTGCCACTGTTTTCACTTGTTTACAACACATTAGTCAGATGTTTTCTTTCTGCAATTTCAACAACTCATGCTCACGCTATGTTAAAAACTGTTCTTCTAACTGTGCAGTTTACCAATTATGAACAAACATTTTGTAAATATTCCATTACAAATTTCCATGCAATGCAAAAATATATATACGGTATATATATTTTCATTATTTCTAACTATAAAAAATGCTACATCACAAAATACAGATGAGTGAATTAAACTTCTCTTCTAGATGATCAGGTTAAATCGGCACAGTCAGAGGATCTGTCAATTTCATCAGAGTGCAAGATGCTATATATATAATGTTTAGAAAATGAATTTGCTAAATATTCTATTTGCTTGTTGTTTGTCCAATGATCCTTAGGGACAAGACGAAGAAAGACCCCCACAGGAGAACTGTTATGCTGTTTTTGAATATGCCCAGCCAAATCAAATTTGTAATTAAATGATATTTGTAGTTTGCCAACACCAATAATCCAGATACATTTAATGAAAGTATGTGAAGAATATAACTTTCTCTAAGCAGATTTCCTTTCAAGAGTTATTAATTGCAGGAGGAAGGAATAAACCTGGCTTGTAGCTGATTAGTTTTATAGATGCAAATTGTCAAAGCTGAACTCTAGGCAAATAGTAAAAACACAAATTAATGCATCTTTTTATTGAGGCTACAAAAAATATATTTTTTAAAACCTGCATTGCATCAAAATTAGACTTGGTGAAAGTCCTAAAACATCATCTGATTTTCAAACAAGTCCTAAAAGAAGATGAAGGAAACCTAGGGAAATAGGTAAAAAAGTAGATAGTAAACAAATGAAACAAAAATGATTATTTTTAGTCATGTATTTAATGAAAACAATTATCCACTAACATATCTGTGAATCAAAGTGCATTATTATATAATTTAAAGGTGAAAAAAGAGTATGGTGTTTTCAATTCAATGGGATAAGAATCAGGTGTAAGTGAGAGACCCACTTTAATAAATAGAACAGATATCCAGCAAAGCCTGATCACACATACAACATGTTTGTGGATGTGTATCCTGGCTCAAACAAAAGAGGTGTCCGAAGACCTCAGAAAAAGAGTTGATGGCAGTAAAACAGGAAAAGGTTACAAGACCTTCTCCAAACAATTTGGACTCTACCAATCAATACTCAGACAGAATGGGCCTGATTTATTAAAGCACTCCATGACTGCAGAAGATAGACTATCATGGAAGAACCTGGGTGATCTAGCAAATCTGGAATTTATCTGGTCCAGGACTGAAAATATTTGCTGACCAATAAAAAAGCATTTCTAAGAAACTCCATTTCAAGTTTGCTTGATCACCAAGCTTTTCCCATGATAGTTTACCCACTCCAGGCTTTATTAAATCAGACCCACTATGTGAAGGAATGGAGGAAATTCAAGATTGTTGTTATTCTACCCAGAAGTGGTCGACCATCCAAGACTTTTAATAGTCGGAGAGGTTGCAAAGGAACCCAGGGTAACATCTAAGCAACTGAAGGCCTGTCTCATATTGGTGAATGCTATTGTTCATGAGTCCTCCATCTGGAGAACCCTGAACATAGGCAGAGTAGCAAGGAGAAAGCCACTGCACTCTCCCAAAAATATTACTGAACATCCACAGTTTGCTAAAGATCATGTGGACAAACCAAAAGCATATTGGAAGAATGTTTTGTGGAAAGATGAGGCCAAAATAGAACTTCTTGGCTTATTCAAGAGTGTTACATTTGGAAAAAGAAAAACACTACATTCCATCATACGAACTTTATCCGAACTGTGAAACACGGCAGTGAAAGTGTTCTGGTTTGGCATTGTTTTTGTACATCTGGCCTGGACAGCTTGCCATCACTTATGGAACTCTGCATTCTGACCTGTACCAAAAAATTCTAAAGAAAAATGTCTAGACATTTGTTTGTGAACTTCATCTCAAGAGACAGCGGATCATGAAATAAGACATTGGGTCTGATTTATTAAAGCCCTCCAAGACTGGAGAAGATA
>NC_092862.1:121774844-121819099 GCF_032062135.1 Pyxicephalus adspersus | reverse complement strand
AAAAAAAAGGGTTCACAAACTTTAAACCACCACTGTACGTTGCGTTTCCAACCAAAAAGAGTTATTTTAATTTAAAATATGTTGTAAATGCGTATTAACAACTTTTAGACTTTTAATCATACTTGGGTTATTAAGAAAAAATGTTCTTAAAGTTTGAAGATTACCGGGGAAGAGTCAATGGAAGGTTCATAAAAAAGCCCCTTAGAGTAGAATGGAGATCTAGTAGCACTTGCAAACATATTACAACAAGAAAAAAATTAGCCTTTAATGCTGAATTATTGCATCCAGTAAATCCTAATATAGATCATGATTGTGCATGTTATATTGAATGTTACTATCCATTTGTATATGTGTCTTTTTAGTAAGCTTTTATGTTTTTTGATCCCTTACTCTTTTCTAAAGAATAATGAAGGATCAGGGATTGCACAGGGAGATGTTCCAACAAATTAAAGAATCTCCCTAAGTGAGAATAAACACCTCTGACTGCCTTGTTACTGCTTTCTAGTAGTAGAAAATAGAATCATACACTAATTGCAAACAATTTAGGAATAGGAAGCATCGCCCCCTTCTTTTATTGAACTGTCTGTCACCAGTTCTTCTAATTTCATGTAATCAAGAATAAATACAAAATGTAAATAGAATTTCCAATTCTTTTGTTGTTTTTGTTAAAACTGACTCACAAATGTAGTTTCTTTTTCTTGTTTTTTGTGGTGAAGTGGGTGGGAGTTCATATAGTCTTCGTGCAGCAGTTACATGTTCTATCCCTGTGTTATATTAAGAGAACAAGTGAGGGTATAGGCTAGTCACATGAGCAAGAAATGTAATTTGTGAAAGTGTTCTGTATATGATCTACAGAAATCTCGTATTGTTATTTTGGTACCAAGGAAGCCATTTTTGACCATTCTGCTCAATTTAGCATATTTTTGCTGGTTATAGACCGTAAGAGAAAAGTAACAGTTCTACCAGTAAATTAATGTTATGGTTGTTACACATTTTTAACAAAAGTGACTTGATATATTCTAAATATTTATTTATGCCTATATTATTTTGTCCTGAGGAAATGGTGCTTAACACAGAATTAAAATGGCTGTTTGCATTTTTGTATGCATTTTTTATTATACTGATTAGTAAGTTGCTAAAAGCGAGGTAAGTTTCCTACATCTCATTTGTTTACGTTGACCAACATAACTATATTCATAGTATTTATTGCTATATCATTCTTTTTTTATGGATTGTTAACAGTACCAAACTGTAACCTGAATTGTCCAGCAATCATCTTTTGGCTACATCCACATTGGGGTCACAGCTGCCTCTTTGAAAAGTTCATTTACTTTAAAAATCTTTAATCAGACTTTTGAAAATAGGCCAGATAGCAGCAAACAAAACACAGAATTTGGCAAAACTACTGTTTGGAAAATAAAAAAACATTTACTATGCGTATGAGTTTATTATTTCATGTTTACTATTCCCTAAAGGGCAAATAGTTATGTAGATCCTCAGCAAATGCATGATAAGTTTTCCAATCTAATCAAAAATTGGGGGTACAGTCTGTTACTAGCAGGTAAAGCAGACGAGTCCCCTTGTGCCCTGAAGCAATATCCATGGTTCTCATGTAGATGTCAATGGTCAGTGTTTCAGATTTCTTTTTAAAGTTTTGTTTTAAGGTTTTATTTTTTTTCACCCTAAAATAATAATCTTAAACAAAGAGGAGGATGTCAATCTCCCCACAACATACATTTCAAATGATTCACAATAAATATTATTCACTTTAGAATTGAATCTTTGTTCCTTGAAAATTAGGGCACTATTTGCCCATTTGTAGTATGTAGCCTGGCTGACTTGCTAGTGGTGTAACTACCTGTTCAATTTTCTTTTGCTGGCTCACCTGATTTCCTGTTCCTGACACTGTGACTATTTACTGCCCCAACTGATCATTACATGTGACCCCCTACTTTGATTTGTCTTTACCCTTGGATACAATGCTTGGCAGGCTGATTACCTGTGTACTTCTCTCTTCTGGACTCCCCTGTACTGCATTATCTGTACATCACCTGGTTACCAACCCTAAACTGTCTATCTTCCTGTTGTGTCCCCTGGCCTGCTCTTATGAGCTCTTGTTCCTCCATCAGTCCTTCCCCAGACACCCTCCATTGTGCACAGAAGTCCTGAGGACAACCATCTGCCAGGACAACGTTTGCTATAGGTGACGAGTGCGGAGTTAGATTGGTATCTGGTGGGCACTGGATCTGGACCAGAGTCTCATAATGGCCTACATATCTGTTCTGTAGCAGGAAGACATCTGGCTTTAAACAAGTATCCTACCTTCTTGGTTTTTAGATGTTAGCTAACCCATACACATACAAATTTCATCCAACAGTACACTCAATCACAACTGCCTGGTTTGGACTTCTCCGCCTACTGCCTAAGCCCTAAGGTATCATGTTTCATCAGCTTTCAATTTTTTGAAAGAGCTGTTTATTCATCTTTTTTTACTTTATGTCTTTGAATGTATATTTGGAAATGGCCTCTGGGCCAGCAAGGACAGATTTTTATTGAACCAGGCAGACAGTATAGTAAAGTTACCTTTGTATACATTACCGTTCATATTATTTCCTTTAGTATGCCTCAGGAAAGCATTGATCATGACAGCTGATGATAAGCTGTCCACTGCAGCAGATATTAAGGTGGTTGGAAAAAAAGAACAAGATATGAAATGCAGTTCTAAAATATAAATTACAGATGAAACTTTGAATATCTGTGAATAGCTTATATCCTAAAATGATTGTGTTTTACACATGACTTACATGAGATCATTTTCATGTTGTTACCTGAATGTAAGAGAGCCCTATATCTGTCCTAATTTTCACATGCGTGATATACAGTTTCGATCCTAAAGATTAGATATGTATTAATAATTGTTTTCAGAGATTAAATCATGTTTTATTTTCATAATTAGGATTGTGACACATGTCTATTTCAAAAGATTTCCTTAAAGGAAACCCCACCCCAGCTAATTGCTTTACTTCATTTAAATGCCATTATCACCAAAATCCATGGTCACGTAACGCCCCTGGTTCTAAGTCTTCTATTATCTTTACTGAAGTAGAAGAAGACCCATATTCACGTGTCCTCGTCATTGTCACATTATTGTAACATCATGAAGAGGTAACTGGTCATAAAAGGCACAAACTGCAATGCTTGTACTCTTATTAACTGGATTACTAGTTGTCACTAGGAAGCAGAGCTAGCAAGAAACATGAATGGAGGTGTTAAATAAGTAACATGGAAAAGGTCATTTTCTTTAAAGCTGGTAAATGGGTGGCTGGGATTAGGTAAATCCATATAAAATTAGGGGCCAGGTTAAATCTAAAATTATTTTATATGTTTCAAACTGAAACACACTTTTATCTACAATCTAATACGGCTTGTTCAAACTAAAACTATTTTTTTCCGAATTAGGCAATTTTTGCATGTGATTACTATGTTATACCAGTTATATAATGGTTCCTGATTGTTGATGTTTATTGGAGCTCTCAATGTGGCAGTAAGATTTGACAGCTAGAAACTGCCGGATGTGTCAGACAAACAATGCTGCGAAGTAAGCTGCTTTGCTGTGCTTCTTTCTTGGACCATAATGCTCTGGTAACCTAATATTGTATATTTATTGTTCTGTAAAACACAGATTGTATAGGACATTCAAAAACA
Organism: Pyxicephalus adspersus; assembly: GCF_032062135.1. Taxonomy (NCBI): domain Eukaryota; kingdom Metazoa; phylum Chordata; class Amphibia; order Anura; family Pyxicephalidae; genus Pyxicephalus; species Pyxicephalus adspersus. The sequence goes on along the minus strand of NC_092862.1, from coordinate 121,815,394 downwards.
TATAAAACAAAGGTTAAAATTAAAAAAACAAAAATGATATTGACCCAAAACGTTTGTGGTTTCATTTGGTCCTCTTTAGTGGTCCATTCATTCAATTTTAAGCTATAATTTCAAAAATATTGGCACTAACGTTTTTTGCGCAAATCATACCAACCAAAGGATTAGTTTATTTGCTATTCTTTGAGGTTGATACTATTTAAACATTCCTGCTTCCTTAGTCAATTTTACTTGTTGAGTTTACTTGCTCCTCATTGGACAGAAGATGAATTTTGAGGAGGATTAATGACATAGGAAGGCAGTGGTTGGTTGTGCAAATTTCAAAAAGATTGTAGAGCACAAGACTAGCTGTACATAATTGTAAATCTAATCAGAGGTAAAAAACATAAACATATAAAAAATAAAAGTGACAATGCTAATTAATGTTTGTTCAGCATTACAAATGATTTGGTAACTGTAAAGATTTAATAATTTCAGCTAAGCATGTACCTTTTCCTGGAGTTTTGCTTCAAGCACAGTCATGATGGTTAAACCCAACCAACTATATTGATTTCACACTAAACGTAACAAAAAAACAATGCCCCTCAACGGACTGGCGCCCCGGCATCACAGCGGGACCATCAGATCACCGCTGGAGCGCGGGGCAAAGGTAAAGGGGGCTTCTAAAGTTACCCTGAGTGTGACTCGGGATTACCGCTTTTTGGAAAAGTAAATTCTGGGGGGTGATGCCAATTTGCTATTGCTGCTTGTATCTCGTAGAAGATGTGATGCACAATGCGGAAGGTCTGCATTGTGCTTTGCATCTCCCTGGAGATGCAAACAGCAGCAGCGTCGGGGTGAGGTGGGGCGGGACATCCCCACTCGCATGATGCAAGGGGTGATGTATTCGGGGGTATGTATTACAATGTAATCTGCTTTTAAATCGTTTTTACAGTAAAAAAAACTATACAACATAAAATTAAAATAAAAAGTACATTTTAATTTTATATTTTATTTTAAATTACATTGTTGTTGTCTATTATTTCTATATTTTTTTTAATTATTATTTATAATGATGTATTATATTATAATTTATGATTATATTATAATAAATAAATATAATTTTCATACCCGGGAGTTATTCCTAAGAATTACAGGCCCACAATATAAACAAAAATTTTTATGCAAAATAATTAGGATCACTTTTTGCATCAAAAAACTGACAGAATTAGAATGCTAGGGGGGTTAAAGGTGAGTGTAATTGTTTTGATTTTAGTTTAGTTCCACTTTAACCCTTATTTTCCATTATCTCTGTAACCATCTAAATCATACAACAATAAACCCTAAAACACTCTTATCAATAAACCCAAAATCTCCACACCAATTGCTACTGTGCTAGTTTTTACAATGCCTTAAAAAATAGCTTACTACTGATTTTAAATATAAAGCAATGTATAACGGAATGCATTAAAAAGCCCAAACTCTAGATAACAAAGTCCCTACTACAAAGTGACCACTGGACTAGTCAATCCACGGGGCTTTTTCCAAGTCCAGTTACTAGCTTTGTTACATTCCATTGATGTACATAAATGCATTTCCTTGGTGATAGTTTATAATATTTACTAAGGCAAAAATCCTGAAACACATGTCAGACAAAACAAAGACAAGGAAAGAACATGATTTTTTAATGACATTTCGGCATATAAAATTCCTAATGAATACAGCAGGATCAGCCAGTCATGTCTCCATATATTTCCTCCTGCTACAGTTATTTTTTGTATTGCAAATCATTCTGTAAAAATATTTTAATTTATTTAGAAAAAGTTTTACAGTTGTCTCAACAGGGAGATAGAACTTGGTTATTAGAGAACACGGCTACTGCCTATACTGCAGATTCTATGAAGAACAAAGATAATGTAACCAAAATAATTACATATATTTCATAAAATAACTTTTAGGGTCAGCTTTGTAAAGTACTAACATGAAGTACACGTGTCACAAACCTGGTAAAATAAAAGTGAGCAAATAACCCAAAAAATCTTATCAAGTCAAACCGTATAACGAAAAGTGAGGGGAAAAGAAAGTCTTGTTTATGCAAACTTATAATAGTAAAATGATACAATTTTTATTTTCAGTAAAGTAAAACAAAGCAAAAACATATACATAGAGGGCTTGTTTAGGTACACCCGAAGAGCTCACAATCTACTGTAAAAGGTGGGGGAAATTGCACACCTTCACAGGAAACCCCAAGAATTGCAATAATTTTCAGTTTCCTTAATCTCACTTTAAATCCTTAATTTTCACTAATGGTCAATGTTATTTTTGCATTTTGTCTATTTATATACACCACTTAAATTATGCTGGGTTTGTAAAGGGTTTCATTATTATTATTATTATTATTAAACAGGATTTATATAGCGCCAACATATTACGCAGCGCTGTACATTAAATAGTTTCATTGAAAGGAATAACTTTTTTTTCCCACAACAATACATTAAAAAGCACAAAGAAAGGTAAGTGACTTTTCACTTTGCATGTCTGACAATTTTATAACAGAATTCTTCATTAGAGCCAAAGCCAGAGAAAAAAAACAGAACAGTGAAATTAAATAAGGGCAGATTCATGCAGAAAAATCCTTTTTTTTACTCCCTCGCTCATATGTCCAACTTGTCTTGCTTTTCATTTGCATTCGATCTGACATTTGTTGTCTATGGTAAATTCTCCTGTGTTGACTTTTCACATGAAGGCGCCAAGGTCCCGCGTGTTCCAGCAATGAGAATTACAAGCACCAGGCGGGAATGCAAGTTATCTTTAAACCACCATAAGGAAAAAATAATAATTCTCTTAATTAGACAGAAACACTTGAGCAGAGGGTCTGTGGACCATGCGAAGAGGCAAACACAATTTAACATTATGTTTATTTTCATTAAAGTGTTTAAATAAAAATCAGTTCTGTGAATAAAGGTAATTTACAATTACCTGATTGTCTGCTGGTTACTTTTGCCGCGTTCACCTCCTTCCATAACTTCAGAAATGGTAAAAAGCATTTGCAGAGCAAGTGAAGTATTGTCTTAATTTAATTACCTCTGTCTGAAGCCAATCAATTTTACATATATTCAAATGCCAGCTGAATAAATGAAGGAGCTGTTTTACTGAGAACAGTAAGAATATGAGGTTCAAAGGATGTCCAATCTGCCATGTGACATTAAAGGTAGCGTAGTTAAATTTTGAATTTACCGGAAAGTGACATTTAACATTACTTTTGTATTTTATTTGTTTGACATTCAGCGGTTTAGTTGTATTTGATCTGATGCACAGATATGAAAATACCACTTGGCATTGTCTACTGCAGATTCTACCATCCAGTTCCTGTTTCGTTTCCAGGTATAATGACACCCAATGCCAATCAACCTATTTCCTGTAGTGCAAGGTGTCAAAGCCCCTGAAAATTTCTTTAACAATTCCGAGTGATTGAAAATTGCTACCTAAATGCAAGTCCAACTAAAACAAATATATGTTCTTCTACAACTATGTATACAGGTTTTACCCTTTGAGACTTATCCTGGTGTTCAGCTTTGGGTTTGTGTCAAATTCAACTCACATAATTTGGCCTGATGAAAAAAAAATACAACATTGCTAATTGAATTTGGGACCAGAAGCAATGATAGGTATGTTCTGTTTGTCATCATCCACCAACTGGATCATTAAACCGCTCACTTCAGTTAAGTTCAGCCAGCAGACGATGACAGGTTCAATGTATAGCTCAATAAATCCAACCAGCAGTCAAAGACGGGCTGTCATTGCCTACTGGCTGGATATTGCTGAGCTCCATGCTGCATGCTGGCATTTGAGGTTGGAGTTTAGGGGACCTGGTGTAAGACTCTGATATTGAGATCTTGCCGTTGGATTTCCTATTGTACATAAAAAGCGAGTTTGGTACTTTAGGTTGCCATTGAAAGCCTAAATAAAAGTTATTTAGGCTTTCAGGACACTATCTGCATGGAGTTTGCAGGTTCTCCCTGTGCTTGCAAGGGTTTCCTCCGGGTACTCCAGTTTTTTCCCACATCAAAAACATACAGTTAGGTTGATTGGCTACCCCCTCCCGCCAAAATTAACCTTAGGTCACACTTTTTTGGCTTGCAAGCTACTTTTAAAATGACCAAGTCAAAATGATCTACCAACAATAAAAATGCTTAACATATATTTATTTATATATATACCGAGTATGACACAGAAGTGACTGAAGCTAATGAGACATTGAATGGCAGAACATTGCACAGACACTGCACTACAAGACTATAGTGACAGGAAAGCTACAGTTCACCTGTCAAAGGAAAATGACCTGCTGCACAAGAAAAAGAACTGCTAATCTGTACAAAGGTATCTCGTAATTGAACCCTGACACCAAGCCTGAACTGACTTGGCTGCCCAGCACTGCTCACCTCAGACTGCCCCGCTCTCTCTGCTCCCTCCCCACTCCCCACTGTTACACAAGCCTTCTCATGCACTGAAAGACATCCCCAGTAAACAGCAGGGAGGGTAAGGTAGGGCTCCGTGATCGCCTTTGCAGTCGACCAGTAGATCGCAATCAATGTTTTTGGCACCCTTGCGTTAGACTGTATTAAAGACATTTGACTGAGGTAGGGACATTATATTGTGAGCCAGTTTGAGGGACAGCTAGTGACATGACTATGGACTTTGTACAGCGCTATGTAGTATGATGGCGCTAAATAAATACTATGTAATATTATTATTATTTCAGTTACAGGTAGTCCTGGGTAAACAACCCCCATGGTTTCAGATACCTTTGAGAATTATAAACTATTGTCCCTACCAATCTCAAAGAGATATGTTTGGACCTTTTGTTGTAGTTGGTTTCTCAACCAGTGTTGGTCCAATCCTCAAAATATTGCTAGGGGTTCTTTGAGCAATGAGCAATTTGTCACTCTCAGCCATCTTAGTGACACCAATGATCTTTTTGGCTATCTGTGAGGATGACATTCTTCCAAGTGATATGAGCACTGTGCTAATATACTATACGTTTTGGATATAGTAATTATAGCAGGGGTTCCCTAAAGACCTGAAAGTTATTTTAAGGGTTCCCCCATGTTAAAAGAAAAAGTCGAGAATCATTGCTCTATAAAGTAAAATAAAATAGAAGCCATTCACAATAGGCACAGAAGATGTCCAAACCTTGAAACGTCATATGAAGATGCACCAGCAAAGTTCCTAAGAGACAAGGGATGTTGTTCATTTTTAAACTCATCGTAACCTACTACGGTTAATTAAACGTCTGGTGCGCCAACCTTACCTAGTGCACTTAAGCTTTGGTATAAATAGCTCATACATTTTTTTGCATTTCTTAATAAAACGTTGTGCATTGTAGACATATGCATGTGTACTAAATGGGGCTCCTAATGAAAAATGTTATTTTTGGTTATTTGGAATTGAACTTGCAACCCGCTGGTAACACATCTTTGTCAACTTCAGAAATAATGTAGAAATGTATTGCTCTGATAATCCCATACAGAGTTCTAATCTAGTATGCAAACGAATATATTTCATCAAATTAAGGATTCACACTATAACCAATAAACTAAGAAATAGGAATTGACAGGTAAAATATTGCAATTTACTTTCCTGTTTTCATGCTGCTTAGAGTAATAGTGTTTCTAAGCATTCATTTTGCACATAAGTAACAGAAACTAACATGATCATGAAATCGGGACAGCAGGGTTTCAAAGTGTTATAAATGAGCTCTATGGGTTATTCATAGTTTGTAGGCTAAGTGTAATTTTTTTGCCTATAAATCAACTCCTTGAAACTCCTTGAAAAATGCATTTTTCCTATAAAGTGTACGCATAGATTTTTTTTTTCAGTCCAGTGCTAAGCAAAGCTTTTATAATATAAAAAGGACACCAGGTCTCAAAAAAGTGTCATTGGCTCACTAGGCCTGATTTAATAAAGCTCTCCAAGGCTGGAGAGGATAACATTTTACCAGTGAAGCTGGGTGAACCAGCAAACCTGGAATGGATCTGGTCCAAGATTGAAATTATTTGCTAAGAAATCCATTCCAGGTTTGCTCCATCACCCAGGTTCACTTATTAAAGTGTATCCTCTCCAGCCTTGGAGATCTTTATTAAATCAGGCCCACTGTCTGTAATACTCACCTGTAGTCCAAAGCTGTCCTCTGCCATACCTCCCCATGGCAACAGGCTGTCCTTAGTACTTTGCATGCTCAGAATCATACAACACAATAGACTGGGGATGTTACTGAGAATGCAGGAAGTCATTCAGGAGAGGAGGAAGGAGGATGAAGACAAAATTATTCACATAATTTATACCCAAGACACCTTTTAATATAGATTATTTTCTAACCTATATACTACATGTAGAATACCACATTGAAAAATAGTTTATCTCTCACATTTTTTACATATATTTATATGATTTTCACAAATTTAATTTTCAAAAACATTTAACTATTCACTTTATATTACAAACAAACTCAATATTAGTTATTAATTAATACACAGAGTTTTACTTAGCACAGTATGGTAACATACTAATTAAATCCCTTACCATTAATTTGTAGATTGAAGTAGATACAGTAGATAGAAAGAAAGTAAAAATAGTTTTATATAACACATTTTAGAATACTATCCATTTGATGGAAGATATCTTTCTTGACACTTAGCCTTGGAATTGATTTGGATCAGAGAAATGCCCTTCTTGGGGATACTTTTCCCCTCTCTGTTAACTGTGCTCATTATACCAGCTAGGGAGTTGTTCTAAAATATGGGTTTTGTGTGTTGGTCATATATGTGGATTTACACAATACAGAGATTGTATATTTAAATAATGTAATATGAATTATTGCTTTCTTACTGCCAGTGGTTCTCCTGATGAAGCTGATAGAATCCCATGAAACGCATAAAGATAATAATAAAGGAGGCAATCTAACCCACAATTTTGCACCAGCTTTACATGAATATGCTATTGTAAATGTGGAAAACAAATAGCTTTACCACAGACTATTTATTACTTCTTATTCTTCCTAATTTGTAACCAGTCCTGCAGTTTTCTAGTGCCTGGGCATTACTGGTATTTTTAAGGCAGTATAATGCTGTAGGTGCATCCCCACTCGGGTTACGCAGGCGGTCTACATCGTCCAGGATGGTACATTCGTATGAGCTATCAAAAGGTTTGCTGGGTATCCCAGTATAATTTAAAGGGTGTGGAGGTGAGGTGTGGAGGTTCAATATTAAAGTGGCCAAAGAAAAGGGCATGAACACAAGGAGAGCTAGACGGGGCTGTGGAAGAACAAAAACCCAGCAGCAGGAGTGGTATCTGCATGTTTGTGCCGGGGGGAATGGAAGGAGCATTGCCAAAGCTCTGCAGGATGACCTCCAGTTGGCTACTCATGTGCATGTTTCCGGTCAAACTGTAAGAAACAGAATCCATGAGCGTGGCATATGGGCCCAACAAACATGCCATGTAGCTCAAATTACAATTGCCAGAGAACACAGAATTTACAGGTTTGCCACTAGTGCCCCATTCACTTCACAGATGAGCGCAAGTACACGCATACGACACTCATGAAGTTCTCAAGATATCATGGTGAATCTTACTCTTCTTACAATATCATCAAAAAAAACCTGTTTAGCAGTGGGTGATTGGTCATCTGGAAGGAACATATGCTTGGAGGACCACAGAGACCTTCATTTACCAGATAATGGTACCCTGGATGCTCTTAGGTACTGGAATGGGGCCCCCAGACCCATTGTCAGATCTTACACTGGTGTGGTGGGGCCTAAGTTTCTCCTGGTGTATGGGAATACCAGCCTCATAAAGCCACGGTGGTACGTACTGATGATATTGACTGGTCCCCACATTCCCCAGACCTGAATCTGATAGACCCCTTTAGGATGTAATGTATTCTATGTATTCTTCTTACCCTGGAAAACCTGTTGTATGCCTGGACTCCAGCACCACCACTCCCATGGAGGATTCATAACATCTCCTAAACAGAAAAAGCAACATTCTCTAACCCCCACTCAATAATCTTGGTGTTAATGGATTTCTTAAAAAAAATTGCTATTAGTATGCAAATTTTCTCTTGGACCAGATCCATTCCAGGTTTGCTGGATCACCCAATTTCTCCAATGATAGTCTATTTTCTTCAGTGCCAGTGTTTTGGTAGGTATTCCTTATTATTTATCTAATGCTGTGGCAACAAATTTCAATAAGACAAGAACGTTTAATGGGGCAAGAGGAAATTTCGATATTCAGTGATCACAAGGCGCATTTTTAAACTTACACATGTAAATAACAAAGTGGTTTTAGATATAATGGCAATTGCCTACAAATCTGCAACTACTGCAATAGGACTAAAGGCACACAACAAATACATTTTCTCCTAATTTCATTTAAGGAGTAATATCTAACAACAATACACAGAATATTGCTAACAAATACCTGCTACAAACAAATTTCACTTACATATACTGGTTGTTATAAGGAGGTAAATAAAGATCATTTGTATTTTTTGAGATCAGAATATCTTGTGTATGCAGGTGCTGGATGTGGTTGGTACATGACTGCATATATATTATATAGTAATAAAAGAGAAAGTAGAATTTTTGAGTCTACATATTACATATTACATATTGTTAAGGCGTTCCAGGGAAGCTACCGGCACTTGGCACCTTGCCAGCCACTTGGCAGCTTCAATCATTGCACTTCTTCCTAATGAACCAGCATTTCAACATTTGACAGCAACATTTGACTCAACCGCTCACTGCGACTCCCATTCAATCCCACAGATGGGACGCTACATGTATGGCACAGTTCTTGGGCGTGAGGAAATGGTAACCGCACCGCTACCTTATGAAGGTCTAATCTTAGCCTAAAGCTTTAAATTAAAGAGTGCTGTAAATGTATTTACATAAACTGTGTTAATGAAATATGACTATGGTAGGGACATTAGATTGTGAGCCCTTTGGAGGGACAGTGACATGACTATGGACTTTGTAATGCGCTGCGCAATATATCAGCGGTATAAAAATACTGTGTAATAATAATAATAATACTTTTTTGTATTCTTTACATTCCTCTTTATTATATGTTCTACATTTATTATTTTGTCACTCAGCTCCACTAATAATTAATCTTGTCACTTATCAAATAATCAAATCGCTTAAGGAAGCGGCATAGTCTTTAGATAAAATAATGAGGTTTACCACAATTTTGCTTTGATATCTTCCACTAATCCATCTCTGAAGTGTGTAGAACAATGTTGCCTTTGTCGGACATAGTTTAATCCCTGCTCATTGCATTTTAAATAGTCCTCCCGGAGCTGGTTATTTTTCCACAAACAGAATTCACCCCTCACAGGAAAAATAATTAAACTTTTTCTGTCCCTGATATCCATATTTATGAGTTCATTTTTGTTTATTGAAATAAGAATTAGGGACACTGATATTGACTTGAATGCAATTTAATTTTTTATTACCTTGCTTTATTTTAAAGCTAAATACACAGCTGAAATACATAAACTGGAGATGTTTTATCTATCAAAGGATTTGTATTTCTTTCTATTTGTTTCTGAGATTTACAAGGCTCTGGCCCATGCCACTGATTGGCAGAGCAAGGGAACTGATTGCGTCTGCTGCAGTTTAGTAATAATTAAAGGCGTTATGCCACCCCCAGTCCATGATTGGACAGTGAAAGCAAAAGTATCTCTCTTATGAGCGTATCTCTTTGACATTCTGCTTTCTCCTTCTATCAACCATTTTCTTGCTGCTTGCTTTTTCCTCTTCCAGTCTTAGGTCTGCTGTATAAGTCTGCTGTTTGGAAGCCACCAACACCAAGTACTTACACTGGTTGCATTTAGGCAAATATGTTTATTAATGTTTTTCTGAGAACACTGCTCTATTATTTGTTTATGTTGTATCTGTTCAGCATTATATTAGTAAATTAGGTTGGATGACAGTTTAGTGCAGTGTTTCTAAACCAGGGTTCCATAAGGTAACTAGGCGTTCCTTGAGCAATGAGCAATGTGTATTACTCAATGACCTTTTTGGCTATCTGTAAGGATGACATTCCTCCCAATGACCAGCAATATAAGGGACATATTTCCCAATGACCACTAGCCCAATGTATTGTGAGCTGTGGATATAGTAATTATAGAAGAGATTCCCAATATCTTGAAGTTATATCAAGGGTTCTCCCACATTAAACAGGTCACAAAATACTGGTTTAGTTAGTGGAAGTGAAACCTGTATTTTCTATTTTATTTTACAAAGAATGCCTATAGTAACATAATAAAGCTTTCCACAACTACTAAAAAATTGAAGTTCATTCCATTAAACATAATAAATATAGGAAAAAAAATCAAAGTTAAACTTGCCTTTCAAATGTGATTGGTGATGCAGAAAGAAAAGAAAGAAAAGAAGTTACTGTACACTGCCAGAAAGTACACGCCTACTGCCCACTTACCTCCCTGACGATGCTGTAAGATTGTCTGTGTATCATGGCTACAGTGGATTACAGAATATTGTATATTATATTATAATATTATAATATTGTATAATATGGTAAATTGAGTGAAATGATTTGATTTGGTGCCTGGTGAACTAGAGACCAGAAAAAATGTGTCAAATTTAAATTGCATGGATGCATTTTTTGTAACTTTTGCTTTTCAGGTTCATTATTTTAATTTAAAGGTTCAAAAAGTTCAAAGTTCATTATTTTTTACTATTAATAAACATTCATGTGTCCCAATACAAGTGCATGCCTATTGTCCTCCTTGGAACCCTTCTGTTTCATCAAAACTGCTTCAGCCTTTTCATTACTTTCTATGGTCTAAAGAGTCACACTGTATAGTCGAAAGTTGTAGTTGTAAAGATGATAAAACAGAAGAGGCAGCAGCTATGCCAAGCACTAAACTTTGAGCTTTCACCTTATTAAATAAATTGGTGACTGAAGAGAAGACTACAATTCAACAAAAAGTCATAAAACTGTCAAGCCAAATTCAAAGGTATGAAGGGCATGGAAAGAAAATTACAAAATTAGGAATAGAATTCTCTAGTTATGTGAAAAAAAGAGAGATGTTCTTTTCCGGCTTGCTGTGGTTTTATTGGGGAGCACGCATGTCTTCTGCTACAGCAACTTTTGGCTCATATTTTCCTCCTACCCTTTGCTCTCAAATATTCCCCTATTGGATCCAATTCTTTCCCCTCATTCAGCAATTACTGAAATGTCAACAATCTTCCTAATTGTGGCAAATAAAATGCAATTTGTGTTCTTTTACTTGCCCTATCTTTCCCTTATCTTTTAACCATTACAGAGCACACTTGGGGGGGAAGCAAAATGTTGGGGATAATTTTAGCTCTTTGAAGTTGGCTGCGTGCAGATATTAAATTCTTGCAATTTACATGTTAGGTAAAGTGTACTCTTCCATGCACTGGCAGTTGTTAAGACATTCATTTGTCTCTGAATTCTTCCCAGACATACAGTTTTGCCTCTTGTGAAAAATATGTGAACATGTGCATGTAAATTTGAATGTCCATTTGATCTGTTATAGGCCAGCAAAAGGGACAAAAGGGCTGGGAAAAATTTTAAAGCTCTGCTAGGGCAACATACAGTCTGCTTTTTTTTTTCTAAAAAGAGACTGATTACAAAAGTGTTAGGTGGAGTTTGACTTTTTCCTAAAGTGGAAGTAAACCCAAAACAATAAAATCACACTTACCTTCAATCCCGCAGATCAGTCTATCCGTCAGGAGGTTTGTGCCATCGAGTCTCACTTCATCCCGGTATCCATCTTCAGCCCAGTGCAGAGGGAGCGCCAGGTGCCGCCTTCTTGTCCTCTTTTCCTCCATGTTCTTCTTCCTACATCACCTGATCTCGCGCTGCACAGATCCGGTAACGTAGATGTGGAAAAAACTTGCGTGAGGTCAGCAATTTTTTTCCCTGTTGATGATAGGGCTTCTTTCGGACATGCGTTGAAGGAGCACCATGAGCTTCCTGGGATGCGTGACGTTGGTATCCTGGGAGGTTCTGCTCTCCTATTCAATCTTAATCGCCCCTAATCGAGAATTAAGGGGCAGTGTTGCATTTAAAAAAAACTTTTATGCAAAGTAAAGTAAAAATTCGGAGTTTATGTATGCTTTCAGTCCATTTATGAATACATGTCTATCAAAAACAGCCCAGAGTGATAACTCTGTTATACAATCCTACTATAGAATATACAGCACCCTCACTCTATCTCATGATATGGAACAATAAGATCAGGTTTAGACCTGACTCAAGATTCATTGATCCCATATGGCTCCTGGTCTTTGGCACTCTGCCAGCTGCTTGGTCACTTACAAAGCAGCACTGGTTCCTAAAGAACCAGCATCTGCACATTTGACGGCCGGTTGCATTAAGTGGTACTGTCCTGCTCACTGCCACCCCTATTCATGTTTTATGGGATTGCCGCAGAAAGAAGCTACTTGTAGTGTCTCCCCTGAGGCTGCGGTTCACTAGCACAAGGAAGTAGTAACTGCACCGCAACCTCACTGCCAGTCGGAACATAGCCTTGTGGATCAACTGGCATGATCTACATAATATTCAATGATATAAAAGGGAATAAGACAAACAAAACAGCTGTTTTAATCTTAATGATAGACTGCAACACATGTATATATTTTATTTTGCAGAAAGATACACTTTAAAAGGAACTAAACTGAAAACCGCCCAAAAAAAATACACTTACCTTCAATCCCGCAGCGCAGTTGGATCCATCCGGGGGTGTTTTTCATCAGGTCCAGCGTCGTCACGGCATCTATCCCTGTGTAGGCGCTCCAGGCCCCGCCATCTTTGTCTCTTCTTCAAGGTTCTTTAAGACTCGAAAAAACTTGCTGGTCTCACTGCGCATGCGTGAGATCGGCAAATTTTTTGGAGGGCGAAAAGGCTCCTTATGCGCAGAAGGAGCACCCAAGAGCCTCCCCAGATGCGTGACATAGGTCATCCCGGGAGGCCCTGCGCTCCCATTAAAAAAAAAGATAAACAACAGAATATTTACTTTACATAAAGGGGTTGTCCACCCTTTTATGTAAAGTGAAATTTCTGAGTTTAGGTAAGCTTTAAGTCCAAACTACTAAACTAGCTTTCTGTGTTTTTCAGTATTTCTGCATCAGTAACTACATTTGTCAATTTACTTCCTAAACCAGGGGTGTCAAACTCAAATACGCAGAGGCCAAAATTAAAAACATAGACCAAGTCGCGGGTCAAACTTAAATTTATTGAAAAAACAATTAATTTCAATAAGAAGAAACAAGAAACAAGAACACATGAGAAGAGCATGCAGTAATATGCAGTGGATTAATCTAAATTATTTAGATCAATCCACTGCATATTACTGCATGCTCTTCTCATGTGTTCTTGTTTCTTCCTATTGAGATTAATTGTTTTACTTTGGCAGAGAATTCAATGTGAAACTAAATGAATTGTTGCCTTCATTTTGGTTTCACATTGCATTCTCTGGCACATTAAAGCAATTAATTAAGCAATACCTCTATGATAATTCCTGATAATAATAATCCTGATAATTCCTGAATATTGAGCTTACCTGTCAGTATAAACTCCGTGGGGTCCACGCATATGCTGCTGTTCAATAGACACGAGTAATGCCGCTACTACAATTCCCAGCATCACTTGCATCTATAAAATGTGGGGCCACACATAGGTAGAGAGGCCGCTGCTCTAGAAACGCGAGTGATGCCGGGAATTGTAGTAGCACCATTGTACTCGGGTCTATAGAACAGCAGCTTATTATGAATTGCAGCTGGCCCGCTGTTACTACAGTGGGCCAGCTGCAATTCATAATAAGAATTCTTTTGGGGGCCAAAAAAAAGGATGGGCCAAGACAGATTTGGCCCGCGGGCCAGAGTTTGACACCCCTGTCCTAAACTGACCTATTTCAGTCCACTTCAGGTAAAATGTAAAAATTCACAGTAAACCAAGGTTGTTGTTGCCTGCTTTGCATAAATCTTGTTTTTTCCAGCCAGTTAGTTCAAAGTTACGTTTACATGTGTTTGACTAATAACAGAAACCTCAACGCATTTCATGGGAAAATCAGAAAGAAATGTCTAATCTGTTGTGACTGACAAACCAGCAATATAACTAGACCCTTCATAGTCACAAAGTATCTGAAATCCTTTACAGCCTTTCTCTGCTTATGAAATATACTTTACTTACACTACGACAGCCAAAATATTGCATATCTACATTTTACTTGTTAAAAATGCCACTTTTGTCCAGGGAGGGTTTACCACTTGCTGCAGCGGCAGATAAGGATTCTGGGTAGCTGTATGCAAATAAGCTCAAAGGTCTCATTTATATGTCATGGTTGGATGTAAAGTAGTCTCCTTATGCAGATGTATGCATCCCCGGGTCTATTGTGTGCAATTCCCCAAATCTTTCTCTCAAGGAGTTCTGCCATTGGTATCATTTACTATTCAAACACAATTTTCTAAGAAAAATGGAAAAGCCTTCAAAAAAAATAAAAAAAGATTTGGAATAATGGCAAAGTCAAATCAAACTTCTATTGATGACTTTTAATTCTAGGCAGCTTTATGTATTGTAACTTTATATATAGACTTAAAACTTTTTTTTATATCAAACTTAGCATTTTGTAGGGGGGTGGGCGCTTCTTCTGTTCAAGATGTGACTACGAAATCTGAAACACATTTCATAAATCTGTCCTGAATACAGTGGTATTATGATTTAGCAATGAGCTGAAAGTACTGTACTAGACTGAGGCTAATGCATTTAATTAAAGCAGCTTGTTGCATTGTTTGATTTTTTTTTCTCTAGTTTAATACTGGCAAGGTTGTAGCTTAGTGCAGAAGAGGCAGAATCGATTCTTTTTCCCTAGCTGAATGCACCCTAGAAATAAAATATGGATAAGGTTCTAAACTAAGCCAAACCCTCCATTTCTAACAAAAGGCCTTAGTCTTTTATTCTTTACGTTTTTTTTTCCCAATACAGCTGAAACATTTTTTGTGTCTGCTTTCCATGGCGATGCAACCTTGAGGGCTAAAATTTAAGGTGTATTCCCAAATCGCAAAGCTAAGTCAGTGGTGTAAGCATTTGCTTTACTCATACAATAAAAGGCATTAAACAACTGACATTTTTAAATCACAGAATTCATCATGCTGAAATAATTTTAATATTTTTATGTTTAGTATTATTGCTGTTCTTGTTATTTTAATCCAGCATTGCAGCTTCCCTACCGTTGCTATCTTTCTCTCCTTTTTTTTAAACAACACATTTGTTTGGCTGCTGATTCCTCAGATCCACATATAATGTGCTGAATAAGATTATCTTGGGAAAGGCCAGCTGGATAGCCAGTAATCCAAAATACATGAGGTTCCATCATTATATTTACCACCCCAGTGATTCCATACACTCGTAGGAAATTGGATCCTTTTTTTCCTGTTTTTTTTCTTCTCTACAAAATTCAGGTGCACTGTCCGTCCTTTGTTGCTGCAAGAAGAATGCTGTTGTTGGGTTACCAATCTACACAGAGTTACATGTACTTTAAAAAGATGGAATGGCTTTTGGTTAAAGAAAAAATTGTAACTTAGCTAAGTGTGAATGTAAAACTGCCAGAAGACAGGAAAAGTTGACCATGATCACTGAAGTGTTGTGAACATCGTTATTAGGCCAAGTTACAGCTGGAAAGATGGACAAACAAGAGAAAAACAGAAATGTAAGCTGACAAGGGCCCAATTGAGCTACATAAATGGTAGGTAATAGGTAATGTGCAGGTTTTATTTGTGCTTCAGGACTACAAATAGCACCTATTACTGTTAATTTTACATCAGGGTGAAAGAATTAGTTAAACACATTCACCAATAGTTATATCATTTTTAGAATCTGATAAAAATCCACAGAAATTGTAAACTCTGGCTTGTAAACTCCTCAGGGCAGGGTCCTCTTCTCCTCCTGTGTCACTGTTTGTATCTGTCATTTGCAAATCCTATTTATTGTACAGCACTGTGTAATATGTTGGTGCTATACAAATATTGTTTATTATTAGTAATAAATAATCAAAAGATCGACATAAACTGAATTGGGAATAAAGGTCCTTTAATAGTCTGATTCTATAAACTAACCTCCCTAGAGGTAACCCCGAGTGTTACTTGTGGTAGAAAAAAGTTGCTAGAAGCGGTAACCCCGAGTCACACTCGGGGTAGGTAATCCTATGGGAGGTAATGGTAAATACAGCCTTACCTGATCCGCCCGTTTTCCTTGATCTCTATCTTCTTCTCTCTTCTTCCGGCTGGCTTCTGCAAACGATGAGTCACCGGGGAGTTCCCAGTGACGTTGGTGCGTGTGTACGTTGCCGGCGGGGCGGGAAATATAAAATCCATTTGTATTGCATTCAATACAAAATAACTGTATTGAATGCAATACACTGGATTTTTATGTGTAAAAGCAGTACATTGTTTTCAAGAACATTTATTTTACAGTATATAAATTAGTATAAGTATATTATGTATTTTTTTGAAAAAAAATTTAAAAAATTAAATTTTTTTTAAATATATAGATTTTTTAATTTATTCAATTTATTATTTTTACATGATTTTGTGTTTCAAACTTTATTAAACTCATACTAATATATTATACTGTAAAATAAATTTTCATGAAAAACAATGTACCGCTTTAAGACATAAAACCGAAAAGAAATGAACCGCTAGGGAGGTTAATAACATTTTTAAAGTTCTGAAGTTAAAGTAGGTTTTTACGTTCATGAAATATTAAAAACTAAGTTTATTCTGTTTTCATACATGGAGTCTTTTTAAAAAGCAGTACATTTGACATTCACTAAAACATTATTATTATTATTATTATTATTAATAATATTATTAATAAACAGTATTTATATACATATTATGCAATGCTGTACATTAAATAGGGGCTGCAAATACCAGACAGATACAGACAGTGACACAGGAGGAGGAGAGGACCCTGCTCTGAAGAGGTTACAATCTAGGAGGTGGGGGAAGTAACACACAATAGGATGAGAGATATGTATTGGGTTACATAGTGAGGGTTTAGGAGACAGAGGAAGATGGGTAAGCAAGTTTGAAAGATGGGTTTTGAGTGTTTTTTTAAATAAACAGACATTTCCTGGTGGAGAATCATATACTGCTATTGAAACACATGGCCCTGGAAGATTCTCTACCAGGGAATATTTTAGTGAATGTCAGATTTGTTGCTTTATAAATTTACCCATACTGGCTAAAGTGTCAACCTGTTTTATATAAATTGTGTTTTTCCCCATTAGTCTTTGTTATCTTGATTACTTAGAATTAAAAATAATTAGTAATAATGGGAAAAAGTTTTGTAGGAATGTAAAGTTATATTTGTTAATAACTATTCTTGACATGTATAGCTTATAAATACAGTAACCTTGTTTTCTGTCTTTTAGTGTAGACAGACCTACATGAGGGTTTTATGTACTGTTAAGGATTGTGCACATAGCTGTTTTAGCTTATTTGAAAGTTCCAAAGTAGAAAAAAAATATCTTGCCCACAGCAAAGAAACACAAGCAATAAAAATAAGTCTTTGCTTGTCCAGCACCAGTTAAATAAAATAAATTGTATCCAGATCCCAAAAAGTAGTATTTTTTACTTGTCAATGCAGTCAACACACTGGGCCTGATTTAGTAAAGCTCTCCAAGACTGGTGAAGATAGACTGTCATGGGTGAACCTGGGTAAACCAGCAAACCTGATATGGATCTGGTCTAGAACTGAAATCATTTGCTATCTAATACCAAGTAATTTTTTTTAAATCAATTCCTGGATCACCCAGGTTCCTCTATGATAGTCTATCCTGTCCATTTTTGGAGAGCTTTAATAAATCAGGCTCACTGTATCCCCCTGACAGGCTGCTCTGAAATCCCCGGTGCTATAAGCAAATCTAAAATAAATTATAGGGAAAAAATAAACCATTCTACCATCAATGTGAATTGTGGAGGGGGTTATATATATAAACCCCCTCACTATATATATATTGTTTGGGCCAATTGTGGTCAGTACTTGATTGGGATGCAAGCTTCTGTCATCATTTATGCCTAGTATGTATGTAACTGAATGGGAGAAGTACAGCTTTACATTTTCCAGCAATAACATGCACACTTTAATTTATGACATTATTCCTATCACACATGACTATATATCACATATGTGAAAGTGGTTAACTTTGAAAATCTGAAAATGTAAAAAGGTAATTGTACATCTTACTGTGTGACACTTGCTCATGAAATAGGCTATTTACCTAATTACTTTATAGCATTTGTCATTTTTTTCTACAGGAAGCATTAATTTATTTGAGGAAAATGTCCTTTTCTCCCATTAACAAGACTTCGATGATGTATTCCAACCATCTATCTCATACATTTCTCTTTAAAATTAATTTAAATTACATTAATTGTCTTTTCATACAACATCCCCACCTGCAATGTAATTGCACAAGCCTTTTCTCTTACATATTTAATTGAGAAATCATGTAATTAGGGCGTTGGAGGCAGCTTAGGGAAAATCTGTTCTTCCCCTCCTGTGTTTGAGCCTTAGTTTTCATGCTGCTAGATTCTTCCATATTGGATTGCGCTATGTAGGCTGCTGTTTGGTAGGCCAAAAGTAGAGAATAGGTACTTAAGTTACAGTTTTTATTTTAACATTGCAGTCAGAGAATGAATGTATTAGAATAATTTAAACTTTTGCCCCAGTAAATCATTATTAGTTTAGTCCTAAAGTGGGCACACTCTCTGATTTGTAAGGTTGTTTGTCATGGGGATAACTGGCCCAACAACAACTAAGATGGTGCAGTCTTGGGCAAAAATCAGGCATCTGCACAGCGATACCCAAATCTTGTTCAACAATCTGTCCTAATGGATTGTAGAACAGGCAATCAGGAATAGCCGCCATGCATTTCAATGGAGGAGAGTACAACCGGGTTCTCTTACTCATCGTCCCTCTTCCTCCTCCATACAGCGGTTCTGTGTGTAGAGTGCTCATTGTTTGTCAGTGGAAACTCATTGATAGGTCATTTCTAGTGACAGTAATTCTACATATGTACAAAACTTTAGTCCACACCTGCTGAACTGTTTAAGTCTTTAACATTGGTACTACATGTGAATGAAAGAGACCAAGATAGATGTCTCCAAATGGGTATATGCAAAGTTTGGGTTTCCTCTTACTTAATCAAGAAGGCATGATGTCTTGTTCAATTATCAGGCAGTGAGTTCTTGGACAAGCAGGTGGACTTTTTGCAGAAGCAATAACGATTAATCAGCATAGTAAGTCTATTCCCTGCCGAGAATAAGTCAACAACCCTCCACTGGGGCCAAAAGTATTTAAAAGTAACAAAACCCAATAACAAAGATTTATTATATTGCAGCTTGCCCAGTTGTTAGGTGTGGTAAACGCAAGTAATTTCCAGCTTTTTCCCCAACTCTCTACTATAAACCACCAGACTACAACAAGTGCTGAAAAGAAAAGCACTTAAAAATTAGTGTATCTTTTTTAAATGTAGCACCTCCCAGGTGGAGAAGCAGGATGGCATACCTGAATTACACAATATAGTATGTCTAGGTAGTGTCTAAATATTATCTTAGGGGGTTAGGGTGCAGGGTATTTAGGGCAAATAAAAAAAAAAATAGAGAACTGAAATTCAGCCTCACTCTGGGTTCTTGACAACAGTACCTGGCCCGTTACAAGCGGTTTCAACTACACAGTGACCCAATATAAAGCAGTCACTGAAAGGTTATCCTGTAAAAGTGACAGTACTGTCCAAACCTTAATCAGGTCAGGCCTTCTGATAATAATAGCTAAACTTCAAGATTACTAAGTCGTAGCAGATCACCCCAAACCCCACACTGATTTCTAATCCAGAAGACTTTATCTATCAGTCTCCTGATTCTGTAGCCAGTGAACTCTTGGCAATTTTTAGGAGCTCCTTCTTTATAGTTGTCCCCAGTCTATTCTAAGCCAAGAAGATCCTTTGTGTAGCACATAGAGGCTGTTTATTAAAGCTCTCCAAGACTGAAGAAGATACACTTTCAGATACACTTTCGGTGAACCTGGGTGATCCAGCAATTAGTATTTATCTTACAGTTTTTTTTTTTTAATTTTTTTGTTTGGTCTTGTTTCAATTTAGAGCAGAACTAAACTAACAAAAAAAAAACGTACCTACTTATTCTCAGATCTTTCGATTCTGACGGAGATTTCTTCAATTTGGTACTCTGTTATCCTCTTATCTGTCATCATTTAAACACGGAGGAAGCGCTGGGTGCTGCCATCTTCTTCCACCTTCTGGCTATGTCCCCTGATCTTGCACTGTACAATTGGTGGCGTAGCCTGTTGTAAAGGGGAGGAATGCAGATCCCACTGCGCATGCATGAGATCAGCATTATTTTTCCCTCAATGCAAAAAAATATCCCTACTGCTTATGCCCCATCTCGGCCATGTGCAGAAGTAGCAGCCTCCTGGAAAGAGTGATGTAGTTATCCCAAGAGGCTCTCCCATTCTGTCTTGAAAGAAAAAAAAAAGAGAGGCATTTTTACTTTACATTGTCTACCCTTTAATGTAAAGTAAAATTTATGGTGAGAGGTCTGCTTTAACCGTCCTAGTGGTAATCTCGAGTGTGACTCGGGGTGGATTTACCATGTAAAAAGCGGTAATCCCGATTCACACTTGGGGTCGCTAAAAACATTAAAAAAAACAGTTACCTTGTTCCTGCTGGTCCCTGCAGCTCCTCAGGACAGGTCTTCTTTCTTCGATTTTCAGCTGGCGACTGCAGAGACGATCTCCGGGGTTTCCTGGTGACGTCGGTGTATGCATTAGTGTGGGCAGGAGGAGCGGTAGGAAATTCAAATAATTTTGTATTGGATTCAACACAGAATAGCTGAGTTGAGTCCAATACAAAGAAATCTTTATATAATATATATATAATTATATTATATATATATTATACATGCTACTGTACAGTTATATTAACTATTTTTTTATTTTATTTTTTTACCAGATTTTTATGTTTTTTTATTTAAAGTTTATTATTAAATTTATTAAATATTGGACATATTTCGCTGAGTTATGCCTAAGAATTATAGGCCTACAATGTTAAATACATTTCCATGCAAAAAAAATGTAACGCTTTTTGCGTGGAAATACGGACAGAATTAGAACACTAGGGGTGTTAAATCATCACATAGCTTACCCTCTACAATATATCAGTTGTTAAAATATGTATTTAGATCAGAAATGATGTATATATAAAAATATGTTCCCGAGGTCTTGTGGTTTGTTCTAAGGAAACTTTGCAAACCTAAGCCACGCTGGCAAGTTCTTTTTAGACGTTCTTCTGGCAACTCTTCCGAACAAACCATACTGGTTTTGTCTTTTTATAATTGTATTATCATGAATGTTAACACTGAACATGCTGAGGCATGTGAAGTCTAAGATGTAGCTCTTTTTTTTTTGTTTTTGCAATTTTTTGGAGAATTGTAAAGTCTGACCATAAAGGGAATTTGCTAAGATGTCCATTCCTAGAAAGATTGTCAACTGTCTGGAATGTTTCTCAGTGAAAAATGGTGGACTTCATATTGTTTGGAAATGGCCTTAATTAATTAAAAATTAATGAGCAGCAACAATTGTAATCTTAAAATCATTGCTGATGTTTTTCCCTTTTTGGCATTGCGTTAACACACATCAGAATGCTCCAGACCAGAAAACAGCCAAGACTTCTATTTATATAAAAGTGTTCACACTTACTGATGATCGGGTCTCTACACAAAAGCTAAAAAAATGTTTCAAACTGTGTTATGTTAACCTTCCAGGCTACACAGGATCCAACACTCGTTCAAGGACCCTGAAAAAGTTGTGACCATCTGAAACTGACCTCTTCCTAGCAGTTTTGAAGCTTTGCAGATCTTTGAAAGCTTTGAAGCTTTCCTGAGCTTCACTATCCACAACTTGCAATTCATTCACAACTGTTGTGTTCTAGTTTCTCCCTTTACTGCTTCACCCGAAAGAATGGCAGCCCAAATACTTCCCACCCAACACAAACCTTTTTTTTTACATTACGGCACACTTTTTCCCATGGTCCTGCTCTAACCAGGCCAGATATGAACCTTTCCACATTGAGGTTTATACATGAAAGGCTTCCACTGGAACAGACGACAGCTCTGAAATGGCTGCAGAGTCCAATTCACTTGCAGCTTTTAAAAGAAGCTCTGTGAATCTATGGATATTATGTTGCAGTATTTCCCCATATTCAACCACTATACCCAAATAATGGTCAAACTGAGAGGGTTATCCAGTCCCTGCAGTAATACCTGGTAACCCTAGTTTTTGCCCATCAAGACAGTTGGGATGCCCTTCTGCATCACAGTAACCATCAAAGTGTCTACAACATACATCCACATCTCTATTTTGCTTACTTTTTGTTCCCCAGAGATGCCCTCACTTTCTGCTATGCAGAAAGACTTAATTTAGTCCCAAATATCTGACCATCTTAAGCAAACTGCTCTCAGGCACAAGAAATGTGCTTCTTTGCCCTGTGGAAGGGCTTCTCCCAAAAAACCCTGGGATTTGGCTGGCCAATGTGGTTGTATGACAAAACACAAAGATACTTGTTGTTGAAACACATCTTATTTTGTCCATTTGTATTGTGTTGTGGCTATGTTTTGCTTTTACTGAAATCACCTAAGGATGGATTTTACTTTATTGAACGTGTTGGTCCTTACTACTACACCACCCAGAACATCTCTGAGTGTAAAGCTTACCCTACATTATTGTAGACAATTTGATGTCACCACTAAGTATAATCCAGTTTTGGTCTGCCTCTACATCTCAAAGTATCAAATTATTTCTGCATTTCATTGCTCAAACTTCTGGTCCTGAATAGATTTTCTTATTCCTTATCTAAGCCTACTCCTGGTACCAGAATACAAAGTTCATCAAGTTCTGGAATCCAAAATATCTTGTAGAAACTGGAATTACCCCACCTGGGGCCTTATTAAATGTCTTGCAGTGGATGTGTTTGCTCCTTGTCTAATAAACAAATGTTGGCTTTTCTCTAAAACCTGAATTTCGACAGGTGGTGGGATAACATATATATGGGGGGGGGGGATGGTGAGGTTACAGCTTGTACTTCCAACCTTTTCTAGTTCACTTTTGCTTGTTTCTGGCTACACATATTCACTGCCCACCTGACCCTTGTTCTGCTCCTTGTCCTGGGATGGCCCATCGTCTGTGTATCTGGTTCTATTGCTACAAGCATATTTGTGAATTGTAAAGCCTATCATTCCTTGCAGTGAGTTTTGGTGACGTCTTGGTTGTCCTTAGACTTTGTTTCTCTGTCTTTTTAAGTACTTATACTTCCTCAAGCTGAAATTGTGGCTATCTACTTAGATAAATGAGTTTCCAGTGGATTTGGTTCACTTTCCACAATTAAATTGTATATTGTATCACTTAATAGGCAATTTCCATACAAGATTTCTTTTTTTAAAAGAGATGGAAAAAAACTTACAACAAAACCTTTCATCTTATTTAAGATTGCACTGCAATCTCACATTTAAAAATTAAAAAGTAGAAAGCTCATTCCTGCCAGCGTTTTTATAGAGAATTGGTTATCAGATAGCAATATCCAAGTTGGCCCAAAGAGCTATCCCCTTGGAGTGGATAAAGTTCTCTCCGTAAGGAATTTGACTGTACCTATCGTAGTTATTTCCTGATCCAGCCAAAACTTACAATGCTATTGTATCCAGGGCTTATTTAGGGAATGAATAAAAAAGCAATTTTAAGCCAGCACTCTAAAACTGTTCTTGTTTGACCCATCCAACTCGGTTCGCTAATACTCATACTTAAAATAATCAGGATGATAGTTTTAATTTTTTTCTCCTAAGTCATATTTGTGCTTTAACAGATTTGTCAAAAGAAAATATAACATAGCGCCTGTATTGGGTATTTCTTGGAAAAATATGAGAATTCCTCTATCCAATTAGTAAAATGGCCACATCCCCAATTTATTAGAACAATAGGAAAAAAACATGCAGATTTTGGGACTTTTCAGGCCAATTCAATTTCAAATAAAAAGGTTTTTTATAAAAACTTTTATTTAAATATGAAGCAAAAACAACAATACTAAATATATAAAAGCAAATGAAGTAGGCAAAATATATTGTACACACACCAAAAAGTGATATGCAAGTCGCATATCACTTTTTGGTGTTTGCATATCACTTTTTGGTGCCTTTTAAATTTGGAATTGAATTGGCCTGAAATACCAAAAATCTGCATGTTTTTTCCTATTGGGTATTTCTTACTTAAAGTAAACTTTTCCACACACATAAAAAATAAATAAAACACAAAAACCTATTTTGTAGAGGCGGGCATAATGAACAATAGTTAGTTCAGAGGGAAGGAAGAGGGGCATTGTTTATATTTTCGACAGAAGTTAGAATGACATAGAGTTTTCTATGGAAGTTAGATTGCCTTATGAGTGATATGGCTCCCAGGATGGTGCAATAGAAGGTTTCCTAATTCACTTTATGCATTCCCCATACTGTTCTGGATTTCTGGAATCCTCTAGAGCTGTAAGAAGCTAGTGAACGATTTCCATAACTCTGTAGCTTTCTAATAATATTTGAATGTCAATTCTGGATGAACTAATTTATATCTAAGATACTTTGTGCAGTATTTATTAGAACACATCATCATCCACTATTTGATTTTTTTTACTTTTTGATTACAGAGTAACATGTATTTCATGCTTTATACTTAAACAAATCGCATACACATAAATATGCTAGACAATTTTTTCAGATGTAAAACAAAACATCCCATGGTCCTGGATAAAAGAAAGTACAGTGTATGTAGCTGATCTGGATAATAGTAGTGCAATCACAATCTGAGCTATAGAAATCCACTGATGCTTAATCCATTTTATAGCTCTTTATATTTTTATCAATTTAACAACATACATATTACATTGTGGAAGCTGCAATATGGAGTGTATGAATATAATACATTATAAGCTGGAATTAGCATTTAATGCAATATAATGTGTTAGGCTTTTTACCCCTCTAGCTAAATCATGGTCATACGTGAAAAATAAAATTCAGTATTCAGAAGACTTCACACTGTTTCCTTCTCCGTATATCCATCTTTCTGGCATTGTTGTCATCAAATAGTTACGCATTGTTGAGGTTCTGGAACTTGAAGGTAAATCTGCAATGGGATTGGGCAGCTCTGTTGCGGCACTGACAAATGACTAGATAATGAGGATGTAACATACAAGAACTGCTGGTTTGGGTGTATTTTGGATGCTGATTTGAGCTCTCTGGAGAACAGCTGCAAGAACAAATATCCATAAACCCAACAAGGCAATAGCATACACTCCGATATATTACAATTACAAAAAAAAAAATGAATTTGAGCTATGTACTCTACATGCATAATAACATACTGAACCGAGCTTTTATGGGTAATTTGGGATTACTGCCTAAAATTAGTGTTTATACAGTGAAAAGCATCATATAATTTGTATCTGCTTACAGGAGAATAAAAAAGACCTGATAGCAGTGATAAGGAAGTTGTAAGGTTGTTTTTGAGGTTTATATAAAACATTGAGGTATCCTACCCATAGTAGGAAGGCATGGTTCAATTACCCTCCTTTACCCATGGGGGTGTTCAATGAACAGGTATGTCTGAATATGGCTGAAAGTCCCTGTTTATGTGAATGAGGACTTATAAGACAACAGGAAGATGCGTTTACCCCAAACTTAGGGGTCACTTGTATTCTAGTTGATAACCTGGTTTTCAAACCAAATCACTTATTAGGCAAGCCTGTATAGATCTTTTACCTGTATTAGGATTATGACTGCAGAAAAGGTGCTTTGCTTGGCTATCTGTCAGCTTATCTGCTTTCATAAGAAGGACAAATCTAATTGCTGAAACTTTAAAGCAGTGTTTCTCAACAAAGGTTCCATGAAACCTTAAGGTTCCTCAAGAGGTTGCTAAGCATTCCATGAGCATGTTTTTTCTTTTCGGTTAGCCTAAAGCAAGAATAGATCAAAAACAAAAATCATACTCACTTTACATCCGCAGAGCCTCCGATTTCTTCGGCACTGTCCTCGTTTTGGTCCCGCCCCATCCTGTTATCCAACTTCCTTCCGACACCGGGGAAGCACTTGGTGCCACCATCTACCTCCTTCTTCTGGCTACGTCACCCAACCTCACACTATATCCTGTGATCCAAATTAGTCCCATTTCGGAGGGAGCTCTGGGTGTCGCCATTTTCCTCCATCTTCTTCCTTCATCTAGCTACGTTACCCAATCTTGCACTGTCGCAGCAGTAAAGACAGAAGGGGAGGGGCTTCAAATGTAAAAAAAATGAAAAAGCTGTTAGGAGAAACATGTCGGGATATGAGACTCCATTAATGTGAGTTGTACCTTAGCTCAGAGGTCCCCAACACCTGGTCCGGCTGTCTGACAGGTGGGCCATGGCTCTGGGTCCTGCACCCACCAGCGGGCTCAGGAGAAGGGCCAACGTTGGGGAGGCCCACGGGCCAGAGCCGAGGACCACGTCTTCCAAAAACATTGCAGGCTCAGGGCGGTAGACGGTTTGTGTTTCTGAATGGCTCAGACCTGTGATGGGAGAGTGGGCGTTATCCAGGGCAGTGGGCGTTTTGCCACCATGACGTCACCCTGGGGGGAAGTTTCCTGCAAAAGTTTGGGGACCACTGCCCTAGATAAGCTTTGTATAGTAACTAGTCCTTCAACCCATTACTTATTAATGTGCTTTGAACTGCTGTTCATGTATCATTTGTTTACAATCAAACGAATCTATTTTTATCATATTGCCCAAAAAAAACAGTCTCTCTTTCTCCTTTTCTTCTTCATATTATTAATTTATGCTTTGGCATCTATTGGGTTAGGCAACCACCTAACCTGTATATAGGAGGTACATCAACTCTACATTAATTTTTTAAAAATCATTCCACTTTAAGTAATATTTTTACACACTTTAGAAAATCATCCTCAGTATGTGGAAACTTGACAGTTCATGAAGCAGTGTGCGGTTTCATGCAAGAACTGAAATTTCCTAGATAAGTAGTGTGGGTTTGGCACATAGCTTATGAGAAGTCTGTGTGCGATCATTTGTAGGGAAAACCAAAATCTAACGGTAAAGAAATGTGAAAATTTAGAGGAATTGCTAAAAATAAATGTGTAACGTGACTGTAACTTTTATACATTACATTACACTACAGTATGAATACATTGAATTCTGCACATTAGGATTCCAGTTAAAAAAGACTTTTATTGTAAAAGCATATAGTAAAATACTTCAGCCATTATTATTTTACTTTATTTGCTGATACCTTGTACTGTCTTTACTTGCTCCTTACAGGAAGGAACAATATATTTTCACACTACAGTCTATCCACATTATAGAAACGTTTCCTTCTTTCCTCTGAGATGAAGCTATCAGATCCCAGCTATCAATAGTACCTTGTATAAAGTCAACACATTTTAAAACACGTTTTCACTGGGAGAAGACTGAAATATCCTATTTTCTGATGAATTTCTTTTTCATCTGTGGACAGCTTGACAATTTTGTCTAACAAGGAGTGATAGTCTGAATGCTTGTACATAATGTCATAATTGTAAGGAAAGCCTTATGCTGGCTATTAGAAGTGCTAAATGGTCTGCTACTCAGAGGCGAGATGCAGAGATCAGGAAGGAGCTGAGCCTTGTCCTCTCCATGTTAACGGTCAATATGTTTCAAAGTGACAGCTCCAGAGTTGGTTTGTATTTTTTACAAGATTTGATTACCCTGGCCTCGCCATTGATTGAAGGTGAAATCACTTGTGTGACATGCAAATATACAGTTCATTCTAAGCAAGTGATTGTAAATGTGAATGGAAAGAAATGGTAATTAATGCGCTGTGGCCATTGACCATCAAACTCTTTTAAAGGCTATAAAGGTTAGTTTTTTCATTTCAACTTTTTTATTAAAGAAAATAAGAGCCAATCCATACTAGGATAGACCACATGACAACACAATCAGGAAAAGAACAAAATATTCATTGTTTCACTTTGCATATAATTATTTTATCAATTTAGGGGGAACAGAAGAGGGGAGGTATTAAAAAAAGGCGTGGAGAAAAAGAAGCGGAAAGGGGTAAGGGGCAGTCATATTTCATCATATCATATTTAAAAGTTAGTTCCTAATATAAACCTGCCATGGAGTCCAGGTGTGTCCTTGAGAATGCAGGTAAGTTTATCATTAATCATAATCCGATCAAGTTTCGTCGTCATAACTGACAAGTAATAGCACGAAAGTTCCAGGCCATTGAAATAGCAGTTATTTCCTGCCAAAAGCATATGTCTGATCAGTTTTTTACCGCTTGGAAAAAGAAACATCAATCATACTGAACATATTCAGGATTAGCCAATAGGTTATTACTAACAATTATTGAGCTTAGTTGAAATACTTCTTACAAGAAATTCTGTGCTATAGTGATTAGTTTTACCTTTTTTGTTCACATATATAAAATGTTAACCCTCATTTTCGTACCTGAATCTTTTTTAACTATTATAAATAAATTGAAATAGCCATCTCTGCTTTTCTACAGAATAAGGTAACATAGCTTTTTTTTTCTCCATACTCTTACTTTTAGATATTATACATCATAATAGATCCAACTTCCATTTGCAGGAGCACATTAAAGAAAGTGGCAGAACACTTTCACACTCACAGATTACTTTACTTTTCCTTCACTCTTGTTCCTACTTTTTCCCTGGACCTAAATTTATCTGGAAACAACCAATACACAGACTGCAACCACTGCTACTTCCTACTCCACTGAATAAAGCTACTATTCCTATTTTTATTTTTGTGTTGTTGTTGGATGAGGAAGTCACCTCCATGAACCACCAGAGAGCAGAAAAAATTAAAGAGACCCAGCCAGAATAAAAAATGTCACCAGGTTCCCAATATAGAAAATATTACCTTTCATAAACCATACATACATTGTCCATGTAAGGACATTGGGCCTGATTTATTAAGGATCTACATAGGCTGGAGAGGATACGCTTTCATCAGTAAATCTGGGTGATCCAGCAAACCTGAAATGGATTTCTTCAAAGTCATTTGCTATTTGCTAGCAAATGTTTTGAATCCTGGACCAGATCCATTCCAGGTTTGCTGAAACACCCAGCTGATGAAAGTGTATCTTGGAGAGCTTTAATAAATAAGGCCTATTGTATCTGGATTTCCTCTTTAGCACAACCTTCCCCTTTGGACTGATCACCGGAGCCTGTTTTTTTCCTTTATTTTCCTTTTACAGACTAATGTTTTTATTACACAGCCTATTTGCTTTTCCCTTCTATAAACCACCTCTTTGGCACTACTAATCTTACAACTTATTTAATTATTAATACCATGTTGTTCATAACATGTTAATGTATGTTTGTTACTGTTCTATATTTATTTTTGAACTTTTAAATAATTGTAAATAAATTTAAATAAAAATTTTGGCTGGACATACACTTTAATTGAAGCTCTTGTGTTGTTGGATGGGGGTCACCAGATAGTAGTAAAAAGAATGAAATGTTTAGCTCAGATCATATCCAAATTTTAGGGAAAAGTTTTTGCTGGACATATACTTTAATTGAAACTCCACAGACTAATAGTATAAAAATATGTCATCTAATGTATTAAGTTGTTTTATTTGTTAATTACTATATAGTTTTCATTTTGGTATAATAATTTCGTGTTATATTTGTTCTTATTGAGTTTTATCTAGAAGTGTGAGGGTTGATTTGGCTACTTGTTGCTACTAAAATCTTGATTATTTAAAAAATGTTATTATTATTTCAGAAAACTGAAAGATAATGTTGAAATGACTTTAAAATTCACCATTTGCATTGTCACTCAGGTGTAAGGTTCAGCCGCCCTTGCTGTCTGCAGATTTCAAACTAAATATATACATAAAGAGCAGAATCAACATTATCTTATTCAATGCTGCTGCCAACTGGCCCCAGTGTATAACTTTTGCAGTACTTATAAGGTTGGTGGCTTAGATTTTTAAACTATTGGTCTGAATATTGGAATGTTTTAAGTACATGCCAATTTCATTTACAGAAGGTTTACAATGAGATGTTTCTCCAAAAAATCTTTAGGTGTATGAAAATCATAAGACTAATGCAGACTAATATAGCGCAAGATTGTCTTTAGGATGGAGATATGACAATCATTGGGCTGTGTCATATTCACTTACACCCTGTTGTTGCTAGTTAGTAACAAATACAAGTGTGTTTGTGCTAAATAATGAATATATTTTCAAAAGGACACCCTGTAGAATAAATCATTTTAGTTAATGTATATGGCAGACCATGGCTTGAGCGAAAAATGAAAATTCAATATTTCATTAGGTCCTGTTTCATAAAAACTAATTTTTATTCCTGAGTTGTATCACCTCCACAAACATTTTTTCTCATTTGAGTTGAGTTCTACTTTAACCCAAACTTGTATTCATTGGCTCACTTATTGGTCTCACTCCAACTTTGTATATTTATGCACAACTTTTACCCAATATTGATCTGATAGAGCCTAAATGGGGCTAAAACACCTTTTCCCCTACTCCCAGTTGATGGACCCGGGCACACAGACCAGGTGCTCTGGGTGAAAGAGAAGAAAGTTTCAGTAAATACCAAGTATTTCACCTGGCATAGTGGACAAACGGCATAGTGGTGGATTGTAGAGAAGATAAGTGTAAATAAAAGGTAAGGGTAAAGGTAATCAAAAGCTCCCTCATTGTACTGTTTCATATTTTTGGTCCCTGGTATAATTTCACATGTGTCAAGCTTCATCATTTCAAAAATGGTATGGGACTTTTAAATATAGGTCTGATTTATACCTAATGTCAAACATAGGAACTATTCAGCCAGACGATGAACTGTTTTCACAACTATTTTCCTTAATGATAAGTTCTAAAACTACACAAGTCCAAAAAAAATAGTATTAAAGGTTTTATCAAATAAAACTGCTCAAGCATGTGCTCATGTATATGAAATAAAATAAGTGCCAGACTGGTCTTCTTAATATACTGGAAGTAAAGAAGGTTACAGTGTCTTGATGCAATGTAGAATGCATACCCGAACAAGAAATTGCTTAACCACCTATAGGAAAGGATGATACTCAATATAAATGATTCTGTGATGCATGTACAAAAACTAAGCAGGTAGTGAGCCAAGACCAATCACAGACGACCAAGAAGAGTTAGATCTGATCAATTTTTCCTTCTCCAGTGTCATGGGGACAAAATATGTTTTTGGCCAGCTTAAGATCATTTTAGTAGGCCTTTACCACTAAACCCTTACATCTGCAGTGATTCCCATCTTGCCATGGCATCCATTTGTCTTTGAATTATCACTGCAAATACAACAGCCTGACCCTTTTTATGATAGGAACATGATAGGCCTAAAGAAAGTGTACAAATTAAAGACTTCTGTGGTGTTGCAGTGACTGGTTATTGTTGAAAGCTGGGTTTTCATGAAGAAAGTGGTTTTCTATAACACATAGTTACAGATCTGGGTAACTATCTATAATATTTACCAAGTTTCCCTGATCCTGGGACCTGCACTGATTGATGTCTGAATGGGGAAATATCTGCACTCAAAGATTGTTGCACTCAAAGAGTGATGCTCCAAAGCCCCTATGTAATAGGCCCAATACAAATAATTGATGAAATGCCCATTAATTTTCCCTTTTTAACATCATATTCAAAAAAGCTTGTATAAACACTACAACCTATATCTGTACAAGTCAATATCTTTATTCTTCCTGTAATGTAATGATATAATATAAACATATAGAAATAATACTCCGTTTCTTTATACAGCATTATACCTCCTTATACAGTATGTCTCTGCAGGTTTATGCCCTGAAAACTTCCAATGGAGACTTAACAATCTATTAATTTTCTATAAAAATTCTAAAATGGGTGTCAGTGTGTATCTGATTTATGGACCTATAGAACATCTTGGCCATATACATTGTCACTATGTATTTTATACAACTTGCAGACCATCCTTCCATCTCTATCAAAACATCCTCTCTGTGCCCATATTTTTGCCAAACATTGGATAATATTGCTTTAAAATGAATTAAGGTATGTCACATTTTAAGTCTCATCTTGGCTCCAACACTGGCTAGTCCCCTTCGGCTAATTTAAAAATTCATTATTTCCGAGGGGATATTGCAGAGTGGTTGGGGAATTTTCCATTGCTGCAGGAACAAATGTGAAAGGTTTTGGCAGAAAGTAACCTGGGCTAATCTTAAATACACTTTAACTGTGCAATTGTTTTTGGATATTTTCTGCAATTTATTTTGTAAGCTGTATACATATTTAAAGGTATGCACACAGAGATAGACAGCAAGTGAGAGAGAAAGAGAGGAAGAGAGATAGCCTATCATGACAGATTCTGGTTATTTATGCATGAATATTATCTACGTATACATTTCTCTATCTATCTATCTATCTGTCCGTCTGTCCGTCCGTCCGTCCGTCCGTCCGTCCGTCCGTCCGTCTATCTATCTATCTATCTATCTATCTATCTATCTATCTATCTTTCTTTCTTTCTTTCCATCTATCTCTATATATTCTCATTATCAATGTATTATTGATTATCCAAACAGGCTTAAAATAAAAGTATTCTCTCTACAGTTGGTGGATAGAGCTATAAGTATCCCACCTTCTTGCACTCTTATCCAATGGCTACTGCACACCATTGCTTTGGGCCAGCTTTATGATAGGGGAACTGTAGCCTCCCTATGGGGTGTATGTGATGGGGTGAAAGCACAGGACCACAACTTGGAGACAGTTGTCATCCTATAAATGAAATTGCTAAATCAAATATTTTCATGGGAAGATCTAGTTATTTTCTGTAAATTGAAAGGTTTGAAAACAGCTTTCAAAATTACATTAACATGTTAAAGTGTCTATGATTATATATACTTCAAGTGTTTTACACCTATTTTAAATCCCTAAGCTTTCTATGTTTTGGGATCTATGTGATCCAACAAAGTGCTAGTTTTCTGAAAAAAAAAGTGTTTCAATAAATAGTTTATTTCCAACTGGCAATATATATGGTATATATATATATATATATATATATACACATATAATCTGTATTCATTTTTTCATTTTGCCTAACATGACTAAACTGGAATCAAAGTGTGTCCCAGGAAATATTAAATAGATCATTTATAAATGACTGAAATGGTATTTATGATGAGAGCAGGCTGTAACATTATTTGTGCTTCCCTTGCTGATGGTCAGACTGAAATGTGACATTGCTCTATGGGGTCATTGTATGCGTGCCTTAAAAATCAAAGTTTATTCCACGTTAATGTATTCATTTGTTCTTACCATCACTTTTACTGTTCATGATGGTGTAAAAACATAGGCACAAGCTGTCCCCAGGACACAACACATGGCCCCTGGGTCTCATATTAACTTGTCATGTTTTTTTTGTTAACCAAAATATGTAAGACATACATCCCCTATGGAAAATCAGGATGCATGGCTACAAGAATGCACAGAGGATTCTGTATCTGAGTATCTTTTGAATAAGAATGTCTTACCTTATGCAGAGTTAACAGTGCAACTGGATCTATGCAGTCTGACAAAGTTCAGCCACTGAGCTGCAGCATTAACTTGTATTTTAACAAGATTAAAATATATTTGTCCTGGGGATTAGCATACTTAATTCCCCCTCTGCCTTTCTAGGAGTGGCAGTGCACTTTGATCTGCCTTGCATGGCAAGAGCCCTGCTTGGTCCCGGCCATTGGAGTGCCAAGTGTGAAATTGGCCTGATGTCATTCTTTTTCTTTACCGTTTACAACTCTCACCCACTTTAATTATATTTCCGCCACAAAGCCCAGCAGCTTCATTCTGAATTCAGGTTGGACTAGGAAGCATTTAGAAACTATAACTGAAAACACAAAGGTGGGGGGAAGGGAAAGGATATCCATTAAGAAAAAAAGAAATAAAATCATTGATTGTCTGTTTACCTTCTGTTTTACAGTGATACAGAATTCAATTTGCAAAAAAAGAGAAATCTGTGTAATGTTTGATTCATCTGAATATTTGGAACTTTTTTTTCTTTTTTTTTAACTTTTTTATTTAACCCTTATTTTATTTTTTTTACCTTTTCTAATACTGTCTTTAATTTAATTGCTGTGGATCCAAAAAAAAAGAGGTTTGAAATAAATTTTAAATTATATTTAACTTATGACAAATTAGACTGTATTTAACAGCTTTGGGATAATGATGCTTTGCACTAAATAAAATCATATATATATATTTAACTGCCTCCAATCTGACCATATTGGGCACTAATCAACATAGAACACAACTACGCTTGTGTAACAGAAATTGGGGGTGTTGCCAATATCAATCAATCAATTTAGGTGTCCTTTCTAAAATTAGAAAATAAAATAAACACGTTGACAGTCTATGTTTCCTGTGCTCATGTTATAATTGAGCTCTGCTGTTATTGGAAAGGCAGTGCTTAGCCATTTTATTTTATTTTTTTTCATTTCTTTTGATTGTTCCGTATTCACCCTCTCGGTTTGAACTTTGTAGGATTTACTTGACAGATATTAGACTTGGTAATGCAAAGTGGTTGATTAGGGCTCTGGAAATGAGATTGGCAAATCATGAGCCCCTGGGCTGATTGTAGAGGTGCGGGATGTATTTAGGGAGAGGAAATGAGCCACCTGCAGCTTTGACAGAGGCTTTGACCTTCAGCCCAGTCTTATGGCCACAGACTCCATTCAGCCTGCATGGGGTGTCTGTGAGACAGGCTATTCTCTCATTCAGCTCAGCTCATCAAGTCAGTGGCCGTTGGGCGTTACTTCCACATACAAGTTGGACAGAATAGGAATGGAGATGAGCTGCCTGGGTTTTGGAGAGCAGGTCAACGCTGGGAAATGGGTCCTCGCAGACAACCCCTATTGTCTGGAATTTTCCACTGTTTCCCTCTCTGTGACAGGTAGCACAATATTACTCAAGTGTTGTACACTCTACACAGCACCCAGCAGCAGAATGTGTAAGAGCTAATTAACAGAAATGCATAACTGAATTTTTCATTACATAGAGCTAACAAAAATAAACTGCTATATTTTTATCATAGTGGTACATTTCTTTAAATTGTTTTCCAAATTTGACTTCCATACTTCCTCCCTTTTATTAAAGCCTTGACTGTGTCCTTTTCCAAAGCTGTTTGATTTAAAAAAAAAATTGTTCTACCCCATAAATGTATTACAAGTATCCTATTTATTTAATAAAACTTCCTATCCTTGGGCTTTGTTTTGTGGGATTCACAATTCAATGACGACCTTAAGTTGATCACAGATTTCTTACTGAATTCAGAAACCTTGCCTTTAAAGTGAACATGTCAGGAGAGAAATATTGAAGCTGCCATTATTTGCTTGGTTTATCGGTTTAATTGTCATAATAATAATAAAGTAATTGATCCTAACAAGCATGTAGAATGGAAGGATTTTTTAGATGTTGGGGATTGTGTGCTTATTTTTTGCCAGGTTACTTGGCATTGGAGTAAGGATCAGGATGACAGTCCTAATGTTTGGACTTTCAAAAGTCAACCAGAGTAAGCATTGGCAGTTACCATATTTCTGTCCTCACATGTTCATAATAAAATCATCCAGTATGAGCTAGTGTATACAACATGTTTGATGCAAATGCAAATTTAACTAATACATGCTAACATTCACATTTATACCAAGAGTGAGTTTACCATCAGGTACAAGGGGGGCATGTCCAAAGGCCACAGGGTAAAATAAGTTGGCATTTTCCTGTGTAGCTGTTCACATAATGTTTCCGTTATCATTACAAATACCCTTCTTTTATAGGGTTATGATCATGATATTCTATACCAGGTAAGGACCAGGAAAACAAATGATTTGTGAAGTGATCCTAGCAGAAGATTGTCATTCATTGCATTAAATGATAAGTGCCTACAGGTTTCAGTTATGAAAATGCAACCCTACCTATACAAACTGAACCCACACATGTTCACCCATCTCTCTTCATGAATGTCATGCACAACCACCATCCTAATCATTATTGTTGCCTCTTGACATATGCATCCTCCTCTTTCTACTTTGATGGCACAGGCCAAATTTGTTGCATGAGGAACTGCTCGTTCATCCACCTTCATTGTTTGTACAACTACTCTTCAACCAAATGCAAATTGTAGAGCCCAAATAAATTAGTGAGAAGTCTTCTCTGCTCTCACTGCTGTTAGCTGATGGAAGAAGGCATAGCAATGGTTGCTATTGGTTTTATTCTCCCTCTCCCTGTAATGCTTTATTACTGAATATTTCTATGATGGCATAGCTAAATATCCCATGTCTGTAAAATTGTATGTGACAGTGAATGTTAATCCTGTTAGGCTGTCATGAATAAAATCATAACTGGATCCCTTAGTGTACTTTACCAGTACTCATTAGTGTCCTCTGTCCAGTTCAATATGCAGACCAGGATTGTCCTGGGTGTTCAGGACACTTTCCACATTGTGCTGTACATTTTTGATAAGTGAACCTGATTGACTGAACAATTTGGTCACTAAGTAAATGTATGTTGTGGACCATAGTCACCAGGGCTGCTTATTATCCAACAACACGATTTCATGTTTGAACCGTTCTCTAATAACTTATAACTTGGATCAGCTCTGATTCATAGGAATGAGTACTGGAACGTACACCACAAATTCTGATAGCCCAAGTACCTTAAAGACTCATCTTCACCTGTCTAAGGTATTTCGGATGAGTCTTTCATTAGCAGCAAAGCCAGACTCAGATCTACCTACCCAGATTATCAGAGAGCGAGAGAATGGGCTGAACATTTCCAGTGTGGACAGCCAAGGATTTGGCCCTTGAGCGTCCACTGATGTCAAAAATGTAGGTTGGATATTTCATGCACCCTTAACTCTGTGTTTTTAATATTACCACTCTCTCAAAACCTTTTTAATATGATATAAGAGACTTGTTGTTTTTTAACGCTATATTATTGTGTATAATATATATATAGTAAAAACTATAGCTAAACATTTTGACATATAAGCCTTTTCAGAGCAATTGCCAGATGATCCTACTATGGGAAAAATGCAGAGCTTATCAAATTGGTGGATTGTGCTAGAATCAGAATTGCAGGTTGAAGAGTTTTCTTTAATATACTATATTAAACCTCAAAGGCAGACCTTCCAATACTAAACAGTCAGATGTGCATTTTGCAAATATTTGGGCTTGTACGTAGCTCTGAATATACTTTTCCAAATTCATCCATATAAAGTAAAGAATTTGTTTTATAATGTTCTTTTGTTTTGTTTTTGTTTCATTTTAAACTGTTTTGTATATGAAAACCTGTAAATATTGTATATAATATAGTTATACGGTGGCAGCCATACTTAATCATTATATACTTAGGCTATGCCTCTTGCTTTGCAATGCTACACAGCAAATGTACTGCTCTTTTTTCAATTAAAGTCTATGAGGTTGATTTACAAAATGAATTTTAAGTACTTACTGAGCTTAGTAATTATGATTAAGCTGTTTTCACTTTAATTACCCAGTCATAGAAAAAAAGCTTGTTTTTTATTTCCCTTGCATATGATTGACACTCACTTTTCTAAGTAAATAAACTCTTCTCCTTTGATAAATCAACCCCACGAGTAAACTGTCAAGTTAAAATAATGCATTTCCTAAGCAGCTAATACCTTAATGGTTATTAAGAGGAGGAGAGTAATTGCACTGAGCTGCTGAGAGCTCCCTCTCTTGGCCAGTGTACAAATCACTCTATTTCATTTAGGTATATTGAGGAATGAGGATATAACATCATATAAAATTACACTTAAAAAAAGCAATAAATAACCCCAACAAAAATCACAACGAAATACATCACACATTCTGTTTAGTTGTAAGAAGCCTAAAGAAATATATAAGGTGTTTTACTTTCACAGACTAAAATGAAAGCAGCGCTCATGAAAAAGCAACTCATGCAAGTTTAAAATGATCTTCAATGGCAATATTGAATCTCTATTTTAGGATATGGAGGACTTCAGTAAATGTTATTACAATAGGGTGGGATAGCAAGGATCTCTATTTTATGAGTGCTTTCCATGCCAAGGGCTGCAATGCTTCACTGACCATGTTCATAACCAAGGTTTAACCCAAAAGTGCATGTTACAGCCTCCCAAGTAAAAGTCATAACAGGCTTATTCAGCAGTAACCCATTGCATGCAATGAGATTTCAGTGAATTGTTATTAAGTAACTGATATGGGGTGTATGATCGGTTTGCTATGAGTTTCTTGCATATGCATAGTGCTGCTGCCCTTTGCACCAACTAAGATCACCATACATACACTGATCTGATTGACTGTATACACCCACTACTTACTGATGGTTTGGAAATCACCCCTTTTACTTATTTGTGTCTGTCTATATTTTTTCATACATAATTAGACAAATCCTACTAACCTGTTCGGTCTCAAGGGATGCAAATAGAAATAGTACATTTGTGGAACAATCTGTCATATTATGTGACTTTACCTTCCTACTGATGTCCATCTCAATAGCTTCTGTGGCATTGATGCACAAAAAGTGTCCAGTTAGCTACATATATATTTTCTTTAAAGTAACTGCTGGAGAAACGCATCACCTGTCATCACCATTTATACCAATATATTCTAATAATATTATTATTGGGGAGTTAGTCCACATATTCCTTATATTTAACCAGTGGGTGGGTGGCAATAGGAAAACCATCCAGCCATTTCTGGTATATTTTAGGGATCTGACAGTGAAATCTTTCCACCTAATAAGCTCTGTCCACTTGCCACAACCAATTGAAGGGTTCTTGTTCTTCCTGTTGGTTTTAATGAGGATTGTCTTAGAACCAGTAAAGTCTAATTAGCTACAGCAAATGAAGCCTGACTCTATAGGGGCTCCATTAGAATTGGGAGCTATTTGCAAAGGTGGTCTTATGTTCCTGGAAGATACAAGAAACCAGTGAATGGACTTACTGAAGAAAAAGAAATAGTAAACCTGTATTCATTTTAAATACTTAATGGTATATAGGGGAATTTAAAATAGTGGATACTGAGGGGAACACATCTTATTTTATTTACTAAGCTCGATGCACATAAACTCTCTCTCTGGTAAATCAACCCCAATAAACAGGTGATTTATTCCAAAAGGATCTGCCCAAATCAGAAAGATCAGCTCTAGATAGGCTGGCTCTTTAACAAAAAAATATTACAGATATTTTTATAAATTTGGTGTGGCTCTGAGCTGAATCTGAAGGTGGCCTTTAAATTGTCAAAGGCTGATATTTCTGATCTATAGAGCAAAGGCAGTATTATAAATAATTACCTGGTTTGTGTCTTTTTCTTTAGGAAATAGATCCTGCATGGAGAAACACAGTGACAAGTCTTGCCTGAGCTCTCAGCCCTAGTGTCTGTATTCTGCACAGTTTGTAGACTTTGCCAAAAAAGCTAGATGACATTCTGTGTGAGGACTGGGGGACTTGGCAGGAAAGTGATCTGGATACTGAGGACAGGGGGAAGAAAATGACTTTTAAAGATGAGAAAGTGCAGCTCACAACTAGATCTGCCTTGCACTCCCTCCCTGAAAGTGGCAGTCAATTGACAAGCAGTACAAATCCCCACTACTTTCTTTTTTAGCAGTGACTGAATCTCTGGACTGCAGAGAAAACGCCTTGTGATCAATGTCTTATGTATTTCCCTGTGTTTGCAGCCACCGCTCATGTGCTTGCTTATTTGTTTCTATCATATGGTACATAGGAAGTGATCCCTGCATTGTTCTAGGAGAGTGTGTGGAGAGGGCTGAGGTGAAGGGGGGGTGAGTTACCTCTTCAAATGGGAACAGAAATCCATTCTTTTGTTTCCAAAGGCGCTTTCTCACTGGCCTCCTTTCATTGTGCAAGCTGGATCATTGCTGGAATCACTCTGCTACCTTTTGCAGCACAGACATCAAAAAACTAAAAGTTTCTAAGTACAGTAACTTCAGAAAGTATCTGCAACTTATAAACTGAGTATTTAAACCTCAGAGAGATTGCTGAATGAGGAGGAATTCTGAATTTCCCCATTCAGTACAGGGACCATAGCTATTATTTCAATTATTTAGAACAACCTATATATATTTACTATTATGTGTAACTTACCGTATATAGAGTTTATTTACTAAAATATCCCCTATTATATGAATACATGATATTATATTATGAATAATATATAATTAAAGAAAAGTTATGTTCAATTTGGATAAAAGTATATGCAAGAATGATTGTATAACCACTTTATTAGCTAAAAATGAATATTCTCATATCTTGCTCTAGTAAATAACCCCAAATAGAACAACAATTACAAGTACAAAAAGCAGCATGAATTTTATATAGATAGA
>NC_092862.1:121762581-121774595 GCF_032062135.1 Pyxicephalus adspersus | reverse complement strand
CAAAAATACAATTAGGTCAGCTATAAAGGATTTTGTCTCCTGGATTTCTTTGGCAAGTAAGAGTTTTTTTTAACCAAGTTCATGATACATCTATCTATCGATCGATCTATCTATCTATCTATCTATCTATCTATCTATCTATCTATCTATCTATCTATCTAACTATCTATCTATCTGTCTATCTATTTATATATATATATATATATATATAGTCTTTAAAAAGTTTATATAAATAACATTTTTTTAATCACAGAGTACAATCACATTTCTGGGCCTCATACTTCTTGAACAATTGTATATCCATGGTTTGCAGAGTTTATAGATGTACAGCAGATAAAATAAGGTGAACTCGCTATTGATTATGACTCATTGACTTATACCGGGTCACCTCCTCTGTCAAGTTTATGTTTTAATTACCTACTGAGGTGCCTATGTAACATGTGCCATCCCCGCATGGTAATTTAACCCCTTCGGTGCCGGAGGGGTGGGGGGATTGTTGGGCTCTCTATATCTCCCTTTTGGGCAGAGCAGACAGGGCAGGCTGTGGATTCACCTGCTGTTCTGTTCTTCTGCTCATCTCCCTCAGCGTTACAAGTTAATAATGTCTCCCCATGCCACACAAATCCTTGGCCAGAATCGTGCAGCTTTGCTCATGCTTCCAGGTTGTTGAGTTTCCCGTCCCAACATGCCAACTTCCCATTGCCAAAGACGTGTTTCATTTGTGTTTGACATTGCAAAAACAAATAACATTAAAACACATAAGTGGTTGTATTTTACACATGGGAAGAGATGGATGAGACAGGAATTTCGTGTATATTTTATATATTTTTTAGTGCCTAAAAGTCTTTTTTTTTTTTTTTTTTAAATTTAATGTGAAATAGTAAATCATTTTGTGTATAATTAAAAAGAAAAACTGCAAGAGGTAAGTTAAGTATGAGAGAAATGTTGGTATTAAGTATTATTTTTAACTGTATTATAGTGCTGGTATTATTATTATTAACAACAACATAATAATAATAATAGGAATAACAACACAATAAAAAACGATTATATGGTATTATTATTTCAATATAATAAACTACTTTTAAATATTTTTTTCAGCTGTTGCTCTTTCCCTTTGCTGTTTTCAGAATGTTTCCTGTGCTGTAAAAATATTGTTTTGTTTGTTTTATAGCAATGTTTATTATTGTAGTTATGTTTTATATCAGCCAGTACAACACATAATACAACACATTCTGGGCATAATAAAATGGTTTATTTGATGCATTTTGGAGAACTGAACAGACACAATATGGAGTGATATCCTAATCATAAAATACAAAACGTCAGGCCATATTTCAGAAACTTAAAAACTAACAAAAATATGCTAGTTTCCAGTGATAAAGCAATATATTTGCCCCCTAAAACTAGCAGAAGAGGGTGAAACAACATCCATATGAGCTTTTCTTTTTTTCTTGAAGTATACATTATAATATTTTTATGTATAGCATAACCATACGAAGAGAATATTTTAAGGCAAATATAGAACATTCAGAGGTGACCAATCCTGAATCCGTGTTACTGAACACATTAATATAGGCTTTTTTCTAATAGCTTAGAACAGAACATTCAACTTTTAATGGCACTGAGAAAAAAAGTCTAGAGCAGAAAAGATTCATTCAAAATGTGCGACTTTTTTTTATTTACACTGGCATACATTGTAAAAATAAAAATAAACTGTGACTTAGACCATGCATATGGTAACATTGTATTTACACTGGTTTGGGGCTGGTTTGGAGGAGGAAAAGGTTGCCTTTTTAAATTGTATCATAAGGAGATTGGATGCTACATAATATTAATACAACAACAATATTTCTTGTGTAACGGTTACATTTGGATCATCTGGAATAGATCAGTTTGTTGTTGGCACTGTAGTCCCGCCCATATGTTCTTTATAGCACCGCCCACCATACTTATGGAACCGCCCACCACAGCTTTTCCAATACTTAACCCTTTCGTTCCCATGTAAGCTTACTGTCTAAACACCAACAAAGCAATGGCTAGCAGTGGGTTAACTCTTATGTTAAAGGATTTCAATAGCTTTACAAATGATTTTATATACATTTCTCAAGTGTAATATTCCCTGCAAAATATGTGAAACCCACTTACTATTCAAGCCTGCACTGCAGATATTTACCAAGCTGGGCATCTAAATGAAAAGGACTGATCTGACCCTACTATAAACCTTAACCCTTTGTGTGGGGTACCCACACTTATCCCCGACCATAAAACAAGCGTTTAACTGTTTGTGTGGAACACCCAGTTAAGTTTGCCTTATCCCAGAAGATACTGGGATAGAACAAGCATTCAACCCTTTGTATGGGGACACCCAGCTGATTTTAATACAAGTATACATATATTAACCCTAAATTTGGGACATCCAGCTGATTATGACTTATCCCAGGAGATACTACAGGTATTTACCCCTTTATTGGAGACATTTAGCTGACTATGCATTCTCAAAGACCGTACTACAAATGTTTAACCCTTTATGTAATACACCATGCTGACCTGCCCTTATCCAAGATTGTCTACTAGAGCTTTAACCCATTGCGTACGACACTCAAGTAGCTTTATCCAAGATATTCTTACGAGTACTTTAACCCTTTTGTGTGGGATACTTTGCTGACTTTGCCTTATCCAAGGTAGTACTACAAGTATTTAACTATTTGTGTGGAACAACCAGCTGACTATGCGCTGTCCAAGACCATGCTTAAAGATTTTAACCCCTTGTGTAGGACACCCAGTTTTTTATCCTTTATCCAAGATTGTACTACAGGAACTTTCTTTTCTTTTGTGTAGGAGCTTTTGTGTAGGACACTCAGCTAACTACCCCTTATACCTGAGTGTTCTACGAGTATGTTAACCCTTTGTGTTGAAGACCCATCTGAGATGTGTTATTCAATACCTGGAAATATTTTAACCCTTAATATCTGAACTGACTTAACACAGACCATAAAGCAGATATTTTGACTCCATAAGGGTTTGGATTTACATGTAATGCAGTTTTACGGGGTACACAATAAAATTACATCGCCTTTACTAGTTAAATTTCGGTTTGCAGCATACAAAAATAGCATAATTTAAAGATGACTGTAAGAATATTAAAACAGCAAAAAGGAAATGGGTTTCGAGAGGTCAAATTTTTAAATAACTGTTATCGTTAGTCACCAATAAGCTAGTGTCACAGACAGGGATGGCAGGAGCACCCAGCTAAGAAAGGGTATTTTGGGAAGTGAGTGGGCAATCAGTGGGAGGAGCTTAGACACTGACTGCCGCAAGGGGGTGGCATCCTCTGCCAAGCTAATTGGATGCCAGCTTGTCATACAAACGGCAGTAGAATTGCAGCAGTAAGACAATAATAAACCAAACTGACATATAAAATTAAATAGTGACATCCTCCTTTTTGCTCTTAACTCTTAACTGATGATAACCCCAACACTTTCCTCCCCAGAAAAAAAAATAAACAGGACCTAAGTGCAAAACTATATCACCCCCTCCATGTATAAATAAATCATATTTTTGCAACTCTTTACACGACTAATAAAACATTTTTCAAGAGGAAGGAAAAAATGTATACGTTTAATACAATGCAATAAAACATCGTTCCTGCTTTTTTATTTT
This sequence comes from Pyxicephalus adspersus, assembly GCF_032062135.1. Classification (NCBI taxonomy): domain Eukaryota; kingdom Metazoa; phylum Chordata; class Amphibia; order Anura; family Pyxicephalidae; genus Pyxicephalus; species Pyxicephalus adspersus. The sequence goes on along the minus strand of NC_092862.1, from coordinate 121,770,932 downwards.
AAGATAACACAAAAAATTATAATATAAAAACTTAGGACAAATATTAGCTATTTATTAAATTTCACAGTAGTGCGAAAAAATGCAGCAGTTTAATCTTTGGACTTTTAGCAGAGCTGTTCAATCACATGAACGTCCAAAACCCAAAAAACGTCGCTTAGTATAAAATAAAGCGTTAAGCATAAAATAATCGGAAAAGATAGAATCTCAATCCCATCAAACAAGGAAACAAAAATAGTTCAGGAGCGAATATTTTGGATTTTTTTTAAGTTTTGCCTGTAAAATATTTACATATAATATTGCGAATTTTTGTCCCCATACAGAAGCAAGATGCTGGTATAATTTTTTGTACACTGGCCCTTGTCATCTTTTTTTTCGCCTTTTTTTAATTCGAGTTCTTTGTTGTTTAAATTATTGCATTGTAAGACTTTTCTTGGCTCCACCATCTGCTTCTATTCGCTGTCTGATTTGCCGTCCTTGGAGGTGGTGGAGTGGTTATAGAGTCCTTGTGCCATCAGATGCAATGCCAGAGTGTTTTTGTTCCCTGTCGCTTTTTTAATTTTAGCTCGTTTGTTCTGAAACCAGATTTTAATTTGAGACTCGTTAAGATTCAGTTCCTGAGCCAAACTTTGTCTTCTCTGCTCGGTCAAATACCTGTTTGTCTGAAACTCCGCTTTGAGCCTTTGGAGCTGCTCCGCAGTGAATGCTGTCCGGGGCCTTTTGTCCTCTTTGCTGACCATCTTTTTCTTTGGTTTTCGGGATCTGGGACCTAAAAAAAAAAAGAATATCCTATTAGAAGAATTCCAAAAAGTAAATGCCAGCATTACTCCTTTCCATGTTCACACAGGCTATCACTATGCACTGACAATAGTTACAGAATTAAAAATTGACTAGTATGGTATCAAAGGGGATATTTCATAAATTAGTTTTATAGTGTTCTCTTTAATCGAGAGTTGGAAAGAGTGAAACATACATGAAAAGAGAGGGAGACAATCAAAGAGAGTGTTTGAGAGAGAATATAAGAATAAGAGAGATAATATAAGAATAAGAGAGAGAATATAAAGTGAAATAAAGTTAGGCATAGGGACATATAGATAAAGTCATAGGTATATGGATGAAGAGAAAGGGAAAAAGAGAGAGAAATACGAGTGAATAACAATTGTACATAGAGAGAGGTATACAGATAGTTAGATGAAGATATGGTCGAGAGAGAAAATAGAATGAGATAAGATATAGAAAAAATATGTTTGAATTTAAGTTAGACATAGGATAGATACAAAGAGATAAATAGATTCATGAGAATACGGGGAGAGAGAAAGAGAAAAGAAAGATTAAAATTAGAGATAGATAAACAGAACATAAATTAAGAGAGGCAGCTAGGTAAAGACATAAATAATCAGATCAGCAGATAGATATATAAATATTACTTTGAACTTGAACAAGAGACTGTAGTAGTAATTATACCATCCTTGCTGAAACATTTAAATTATATATATATATAATTTTGGTATCATATAAAATAATGCATAATATATATATATATATATATATATATATATATATATATATATATATATATAGGATTTTGGCGATAACAAGGACGGGTAAATTGGTAACGCAGTACATAACAAAGTCAGAATTAGTCATTTCTGCAATTGTTTTGAGTAGCTACATTTGCATATTTGCACACTTTTTGGAAATATATATTTATATATATAAATCAGTGGCTGATAAGATTATTCCCTCTGTAGTTTGCATTTTCTGTCTTTTCAGGGGTAGTAGGGGACACTGGGTAGTACGGGGCCTCCTCCTGCCCTTCCTTTCCCCCCATTTTATTCTCTCTACACTTAAAATATTAACAGCAGACATACATTAGTCATTCAGCCCAGCTAATTATTTTGCTTCACGTTGCCCACCGCAGCCCTTTAATAATGAAACATGCTATAAAATGTATGCGGATGCTTTGGGGGGTTATTTCCCCCCTAATCTGTATGGCATTGTGTATGATTTTGGTCTAATGTGGAAAAAGAAGAGGATTGCTGGCTTGCAGTACAATGTAATGTTTATGTTTTAGGAGCAGGGACAGCTCTTGTTGTGTTGTTGCTGCCATGTATGTATCGCTTGGGAGGTAAATCAATGCCAGACACATCATTCTCAATCTCTTGTCTCATATAGCTGCTTCTCCAGCCTGGCATTACCCAGCCATAGTTATCTCCTCACTTTCATATGAAGCTCTTTTCTCCTCTATAGCCCATCTGTAGCTTTAGATGCCCAGTTCTATGCCCATATAAATGCCCTCTTGCTTTGCATCTAGTATCCTGCTTTTCTTTCCTCTATTCTTCTGCCATGTCCCCATAATCCCTCCCTTTCTACTACCTCTGTGATGCCCATCTGCCTTCTTCATCAAGCCTAGCAGATCCCTGTGCCTGTCTCTAGGTTTAATGGTGGAAATGATGTGATATATAAATATATAAATGCAGATGCTGATCATAGCAAGAACAAAACATCACACCTGGCTATATATATATATATATATATATATATATATGCCCCTGTGAAGATCAGCTTTGCTGCAGCCTTGCCAGCTCCTACATTGGCTTCTCCCCCTGCGCTTTGTAGTCTTTGCAGGACTGAGCACTGCCTCCATCCTGTATTTTTACGCACAGGCATACACGTGTTTTTACTACAACCTGCCATCAATTCAGCCTCCTTCACCCACAGATCAGAAGTGGGACACGTGGGCTCCAATCCTGCCTCTTCATTGGAAAAATCTCATCCACCCTCTTACAATGTATAGCAGCAATTCCAGCTGAAGCTCATATATATTCTGCAGCACCCACTGGCTGTGGCGTTACCAGGCAGGGTGCAATGCAAGGCTTTCTGTGTCAAAACATCCCATAAATTGGAAATCTTTTGTCCTTATAAATCCTTATTAAATACGTTTAATTTTGCATTATTTATTTTTAAATCACATTATAAAATGTGCTATATTGCATACAGATACGCCCTATTTTTCTGTATTATTATTACCAGTATTATTGGTCATATACTATTACACATTCAGATTAAAAGCGACTGCCTTTGAAGTCACAAATGCACATTATGTATACGGAAAATCCCAGATCATAAATAATTCTACTATTAGATCATTCCATTCTAAAAATCAGAGAGGGGTACCACTCTCCTTCCAGCGATCCAATCCGGTGAATTCTTTATTCTAAAGTCTTTTCCTAATTAAATTAAATAACATAACTCGTGTTTTCTTCACCAGTCCAAAATGCATATTTAATTATCAGTTATTTGTATTTGCTATATGATCTATTATTCAACAGCTATTTAAAGTGTCTTATGTTATTGTACTACAATCTCATTGATAGTATGCCATGTCTGCAAAATATAAATAATATATTAATAATGTATCAATTGTGCCGCGTAGCAGAAAAGTTAATTGGTCCTGACTGTATTAAATAAGTGATTGAGAAAATAAAAAAATAAGGCTACGTTGTTAGGATTGAAACGAATATTTAGGGTAGCAATAATAGATTTAAAATAGTAGATTACATATTAAATTCATTTAAATGGAATTAACAGATGGGGATTAATTTTGGCCTTTACCGATTTCATTTTGCAATTTGAAAAATTATATAATCAAATAATTTCCAAGGAATCCTATGATTTTATTCTTATCACAGTTCAATAGAAAGCTTCAGAGCAATGCTGACAACACCACACATAATATTCTATGACAAATAAATTAAATGAAGCACCAAATGATGCTTATTTAAAATGCAAAACCCTTCCTATGTCTAATTGTCAGAGCTGACGCTAATTAGCTAATTAAAGCATAGTCCTAAAATATAATCTTGGCATTTTTTTTGTACATTGGTCTACTGTAACCTGAAGATTTTAAAGCAATAACATCTGGTAAAGTATAATTGGTTTGATAATGTGGATAGAAAGAAAGAAGAGAAGGAAAGCTGGGGTTTATTCTGTAACCTGCTAACCCAAGTAAAAGAAAGCAGACCTTCTCTGATGTTGTATAGAAATCTTAGTTTCTTTTTTAAAGTTCCAGATGTGAATGGGTGTCAGAGGAGCTTGGTGTAAGCTCATGGGATCGGCACCCCAAAGTTTGTATTGCTGATCTTACCTGATGAAGGTCTGTCTGAGTACCTGGTACAATAGACCCAAGCTGGCCACAGCAAAGGCTGTTGGTTGTTGGTGGAACTGGCTTGAGAACTGTCAGAGTCCGAGCTCAAGGAATGATCTCCACTCATACCTCTGGATTTGTGGGCTGAATCCTCGCTTTTCTTGTCTGGGGTGACAGTGATGGCTTTGGATGCCCCTTCTCCTTCGCTGGCACTGCCCCGGTGCTGGCTGGGCTCAGATCGGGCCACATTGTCCCTGTACAGCTCATCATGGTGGGCTTCCTTCCTTCTCCCGAACTCCGGCCGTAGGATATTATCAATGAAGAAGTTGGTGACCCTATGGTGGGGCTGGTGGTTCCCTGGAGCCTGGTGCAGGATGCCCCTGTTGGATTCATCCCCTGACTCCTGGTTCTGGTCCACTTCCCTGTGGTTCTGGTCATTCTCATCCATGCTGTAAGTCCTCCCGAGCTGTTTGTGCCTTGAACCCTTGTTTGTGGTGCCTAACAAGTCATTCAGAACCCCCCACCCCCCGCTCCTCACTGGTTCAGCACTGCAGCGAGCCCAAGCATCCCTTTCCCCAGGCAGGGCTCATATCCAGGTAAGAGCAGGTAAATCCTTCAGCAGGTGTGCTGTGCAGCATGCAGGCATCAAGGCTACACATATGGAAGAATACCAGGAGATGAATGGGACACAAGGCAAATCAAGGTAAATAATCCCCCGGTGCTGCAGTGACAGGCTCGTTACTGTGGATAATTTAGGAAGCACTCACTGGACCTGAAATACTTTCACTCTGGATTTTTGTTCTTATTTTTAATAGAGCCTCACAAGTGACGTAGGAGCCCGGTATCCTAGACACGTGCCTCCAGCCAATGGGCGAGCGACTCCGCTTCACGTGACCCCAATCCTGAGTAGTAAATTGACAAGCAGAAGGACACGCCCCCACGCACCCCCCCACCTTCTGATTTTTTTTTTAGAGCTTTCTCTCCTCCCCCATCCCTGATTCCTCTTCTTATCTTTAAAGCTGCAGCGTCTACCAGGCAAATGAGCAAGTGTGTGTAAGTGTATGCATGTAGGAAATAACACATCAATCACTGCTCATCACCACTGCCTAACATCTCTGTTTGATTGTAAAGTCTCTGCATTATTTCCTCAGGAACTGTACAGCCTGCTCAACATTTTATTACATCCCTTTGGTAAAAGAATTGTACTATAATAATTCTAATTCTATAAATATAGAACAGTATACTCATTGCATTACATGTTACAGTCATATTAATATGATCTATCTATCTTTTCTTCTATCTATCTATCTATCTATCTATCTATCTATCTATCTATCTATCTATCTCTATCTATCTATCTATCTATCTATCTATCTATCTATCTATCTATCTATCTATCTCTATCTATCTATCTATCTATCTATCTATCTCTTTTATATCCTTCTTTACTAATTATTTTTTTATTCTTTTTCTGATTTACATACACACCCTCTGCACCATTTCTAATTACTATCTTTCTATACAAGTAATTTCCCTTTATTATATATGCAATCTATTCACTATCCTTCTCTCTATCTATCTATCTATCTATCTATCTATCTATCTATCTATCCTTCTATATATCTATCCATCCATCTATATCTATCTATCTCATCTGTTTTCCCCTTTCTTCTCTGTCTCCTATCAGTTTTGTGTCTTCTCATTCCCAGGTTCTTTTTATGATCTCTTCCCTCTCTTCTCATTCTTTCTCTTCCTCTAGTTCTCATTTTCTTCTTCCATCTCTCTCCTCTTTCTCCTATTATAAGAATGATTTTCTATGATAACAATCTATTTTCCTATTTAACTCTGTAGAGGGCATTATGCATAAATCACCCATATATGTTTTGGAGAAGGTAATTTGGTAAACCATCACCTTTTTTTTTTTCTCTGCTGTCCTTTCTCTGTTTCCTTCCTTCCTCTCCTATTATACCCACTCCTCTCCCTTTCTATCACTTCTCATTTCCCTAATATTTACCCCAGTCTCTTTTCCTCTCTCCCCCTCTTTTTTCTCCCTTCGTTCCCCACTTTCTGTCCCACCTCCCCCCTGTATACATCCTCCTCCTTCCTTCCTGTTCTCACACCCTTTGTGCCCACTTCTCTGCTCCTCTCTTTTTGATCTTTGTCCCTTCTCTATGTTCACTTCATATCTCTCTCCATTCCCTTCTTTATCTTTCTTACCTCTTTTATTTCTCTGTCTCCTTTGATTGCCCCCTTTGCCTCTCTCTCTCTCTCTCTCTCTCTTCCTCTCTCTCCATCCCCTCTCTCTCTCTCCATCCCCACCCCCTCTCTTTTTCCCCCCCTCTCCCCCCTCTCCTCTCTCTCTCTCTCCTCTCTTCCTCTACCTCTCTCTCCCCCCTCTCTCTCTCTCCATCCCCACCCCCTCTCCCCCTCCCCCTCTCTTTCCCTCTCTCTCTCCCTCCTCTCCCTCTCTCCCCCTCCCCCTCTCTCCTTCTCTCTCTCCCTCTCGCTCTCCCCCTCTCCCTCTCTCTCTCTCTCTCTCTCTCTCTCCCCCCCTCTCTCTCTCTCTCTCCCTCTCCCTTGCTCTGTCCCGCCCTCCCCCCTCTCCCTCTCTCTCTCTCTCTCTCTCTCCTTCTCTTCTTCTCTTCCTCCTCTCTATTTCTCCCTCCCTCTCTCCTCTCTCTCTCCCTCTCGCTCTCCCCCTCTCCCTCTCTCTCTCTCTCTATCCCTCTCCCTTTTATACACCTATCCCTTAGTATTAGGTTTCATTCAGTAATACTGGAACATCAAATGCAATATTTGTTGGTGAAAAAAAGAGAGGGGGTGGTTCGTTGTCCTTGCAGCATACCTGGCACTCATAGGGTTACATTCTACAATCAGCTCAGTCAAATAATTTAGTGATTATGAATAAAACAATAATCTGGTATTTGGATGTTTGCTTGAACGATCTCGGGTTTGTGAAAGTCAGAAAAAGGTCAGTGACTGGAAGAGAAGCTGTGTTGTGGGATGAGCTCGGCCACAGCCAAATACTCAGCTCCCTGCAAGGTCCCCAATAATTACTGAGCATATAGGGCCCCCATATTACAGGGACTGGACTGTGCAGCACATGTCATGGATGAGATAATAGTCAGGCAGAGGACATGGATCTGTACCCTGCACCTTTACATTGTCATTACATTGGCTTCCTACAGGGAGTTCAGTCAAATATAACACAACACACAAGCAAAGAACATGTGCAAGCTGCATAGGACACTTCACAAACTACTTAACTCCCTGAACTCCTTAAATATACTTTCTGTGGCTGCAAAATCATGTCCAGTGGGGTCCTCTATATAGTTACAGCCTGTGCGGGGTTTTATTTCTTTCCAGCCATGCAAACTATTAGTAGTTCTGGGAAATTGAAAACCAGATTGTGTATTGAGGATTCATCTGGTTATTATCATTATTGAAGTGTTTCCTAGTAGGTTACAGCTTATGTCTTAGGTGGAAATATATATAAAGAAACACATAGAAATACATTTTATATAACAAATATTTTCTATAATTAGAATAGATGCATGCACTAATGTCATGGTGCTCTCTCTAAAATCTAAAAGCTGCAACATCCAGTGAAAAGTTTACTTATACAAATGATTTTATCGTTAATTCTATACACTCTGCTATTGCCAATGATTCTCTGTTCACATCTTTATGACAGCAGTCTGGGGTAGCATGACAACCCCTAGAATAAAAACTACACCTGATATTTCTAAATATGAATACTGCATTTGTGGATTATAGAGCCATGTTCCCAAAAGTCCCAATGGTCATAGAAAAATGAAAAACAGAATTGAAATGTTGTTGTTTGGAACAAGGGTGCAGTAACTGGCCATAGTGACCAATCAGATATCAGCTTTATCCGACACACAATTTATTTATTATCGGACACGGAGAAGACAATTGGTCCCTATATTCATCCCAAAACCATAAACATTCCTCACCACCTTGATACTTATCCCTTCTGATTTATATGGAATAATTCTATAGAGGGCAGAAATATGGAGTTCAGTAGGACTTTGTGAATCAATTATTTCTATGGAAGTTTACATGAAATTACTAAGTTCCTCTTACCCTTGTCTGTGTTCACTATGCAAGTTTATGTAAATATGGGATATGAAAGGTAAAACGGTGCTAGGATGATTATAATTGATTCTTTTCTAGTTAGCCACAT
>NC_092862.1:121703109-121762274 GCF_032062135.1 Pyxicephalus adspersus | reverse complement strand
AAGATTCTGTTCTTTCCTCACCCTAATTTACCACCCTAACCCTCTTCTTCATGTTTCACAGCATAACCCTCTATTTCCCTTCATAACTACCCCCTAATTCCTTTAGTTTCAGTGCATAATTCTTCATTTGCATTTTTTTCACAATTGAAGCCACCATCTTTTTTCGCCAAAACCTAGCCCATCATTCAGTTTCTACAGCCCAAACTCTATTCCCAGCCTCACCCCTCATGTGATTCCAAAATAATCCGCTATTTCCACATCAGAACCCCTCATTCTCTCTCCAAAGACTCATCATGTGTTATTTGAGCAGTCCTCATCCTCTATTTCCGCAGTATAATCCTTAATCCGCTATTTCCACAGCTCAATTCCTTAGATACCCCATCCACAATTCCTCTTGTACAATTTCTTCAACACAATTGAACTTTTCATTCATTCCACAGTATAGCCCTACCCATAGTACAGACCACTTTGTAAAATGTTCACAGCCCAATTCATCATCCACTATTGAAATCAACATCTTATTTCAACATTTGTTATTTCAACAGCATAACCCCTCCTCTTCTACCTTTATAATCTAATTTTACATCCATCAATTCTACACTAACCCCCCCACCACCACCAGTACTTGCTTGTTCTATAACATACCCATTCATTTGGCTTCCTCATTTCCAATTCACTATTTGACAGCCTTACCCCCTCCTTCCTCATTTTTATAACCTACCCACTTATCAGCTATACATTTAGCCAAACCTCTTTATTATTAATGAACTGTATTGATAAAAAGGGGCAACATTATGCAGCGCTGTACAATAAATATGGGTAGTGAATGACAGATACAAACATTGATTTAGCAGAAAGAGAACATCCTGCCCAGAACAGACATCTATCTACCAGTTCCATAATATAGCCATTCATCTAATATTTCTATACCTTAACCCTCATAAGATATAGCCTGACACCTTTTCACCATTTCTGGGAGAATCTTACCTTTGTGTTACAATTAGAGAGATTCTTTACCTGGGATGAAAGCTCAGCCATGGACAGTTGTATTTCTACCTTGCAGAAGTTTATGTAGAGATCTCATGAAGCTATGAGATGGGATTAATATTTCTAGTACAATGATATAGGTATGATATCGGATTAATAGAATATCGATTTGGGTAATGATGGGGAATATATTTACAGAACCTTTGGATGTATGTGAAGCGTTGCTGACATCATATAGCAAAGCCTACATATAATTATTTTTTATTATATGACAATAGACCAAATAAAAATACAATCCTTTGATTCTAATAATGATTGTGTATATAAATCTTTTCACAGATATATAGAAATTGGCATAGATAACGCTATCATTAGATTTTCCACTCACATTGCTCCAATGCAGTCATACAGTTCATAATCTTCCTGTATGGAAACACTGAAGATGGTAAGGAAATCTACCAGATACGTGAATATTATTCTATTTTCATGTTCTTTCCTGAGATGAAACCTTCGTGTCAGCTGTGATAGTTCTGCACCTCAGCTGAGTGTAATATAAAATAGGGTTGATTTACTAAACAAGTAGAGAATGTTCACTTAGCACAGTAAATACAGTTGTGTTAACTTTGAACAACCGATCAAATACAAAGGATTTAAAAAAGACAAAAACAGGATTTAGCCTTGCCCATAATTGGTTGGCCAAAGGGAACATACCATTATCTTCCCCTTTAGAAAATCCAACCCCATTGTATTAACTAGAAGAAATATAGGCTGCAATAAACCCAGATATATTAGTTTATTTAGACTGTGCAGACCAATCTATTACAATAACTCACTAGACTAGGCTGGGAAGATGAAGATTCTTGTGATACCCCATTGGACCCCTATTGATGTGCCAATATCAGAATTAGTAGTAATTTATTCAGTTACAGTATGGATGAAAAAATTAAATTTGACCAAATAAATGCCATATATTTAAATGTGTTCTATAGTCAGTACACCGACTCTGTATTAGTAGCCAGGAACGTCCTTGGCAAGTCCTAATCTTTCAAGTTGTGACTCTTTGATTGTAGAATGTACATCAGTATTGGGGTTGATTTTTCTAAACGTTAAGGATAAATTAAGGGGATTTTCCCCTAAACCCCATTAGAATTAGGAAGCATTATGCTTCAGTAAACCCCCAGCAAATCCCTCTAGTATATATGAGTCATGGAGCATAAAGACTAGACTGGTGTTAGAGGGCTCTTCTTCCTCACAAATAAATACAAACATTGGGGGATTTACCCCAGCAAAGGGAGTTGATTCACGTTGTCTTTAAATACCTAATCCTAGGCAGAGGATAGGACACAGGCTTTTTGTTTCACCCATTAATGCTTGAAGTTAGCAAAATTAACAGCATTTACAGTAAATTGATAAGAATATTTTACTGGAGTAGAAGTTGTTCCTGTAGAAAAGAGTAGGTTAATAAACATTTATTTATTTGTATTACCCAATCATGTGCCAGGATTTGTAAAAACAGTTTTTTTTACTAATTTTTAATCATTTTACAACATGGAAAGGGAATATGTACTTTGGTAGGTATGCAGCCTCTGCTACCTTTGTAAAATACCCCCAGTGTTTCACTATGGATAATATACATTGAGGAGTAGGAAACTTCACCTAACAGCTCATAGTCAAGAAATGTGAAAGGTCAGTGTGTGCTTCACTGATATATTTCCATGATATTTATAGCACATGTATGCCACCCACTGTGTACCAGGTGATCTGGCCTGATGCCCCTTGGCATATACTGTGCTCCATATTACATCAATACAGTATTCTCTTGGGGACACCAGTATGATTTATGAAAAATAATGAATCCTAATGAAGCTTTATCCTATAGCAAACAATCAGGTTTCATCATTAGAGGTTGCTAAAGGTAAGAAAACCTCTACAGTATAGGAGAACTATGTCTAGGCATTTGTCAGGGCAGGCCAGGGATTTCCTAGGGAGCAGAGTGGATCCTGGAGTGCTGAAGGTCACAGGCACCTTGCTGCTGCTGTCTTTGTTAGTACACATGAGCCCTGAGCTCTGTATTCCCGGGGCTGAATCTGATTAGGAATGCAGGAGGCATTCATGGGAAAAGCCTGTGACTGGAGGAAGCAGGAGCCCAGGTCGGCTGCTATAACCCTAAAGGGAAAAGGATGAGCAGATCCAACGTGAGCACACAGCCCAGGCAGCGCAGCCTGCACAGATGAGGATGTTATATTTGACTTAACAGTGAGCGCAAGTAATTAAGGGCTATCCTTAGTCCTGACAGCTGGAGTAATAGGATGCCTCTGTGGGCTTGGGGCTGGGGGAGGTGGCAAGACATCTCTCTCCAGTGACTCAAACAAGCAGTTTGATCTCAGTGGTGGGATTCCCATTGCTAACTATATTTTAAAAACAAGAAGGTCACAACCTAACAGTATATATTTGCCAGATTGTCCCTAGTCAGCCTCATCCAAGGCTTTCCCTCCTTCTATATAGCTTAACTTATCCTTGGGCTTCACAATATATATATATATATATATATATATATATATATACAAATATATGCTATATATATATATATATATATATATATATATATATATATATATATATATATATATATATAAATAAATTGGAAATACGTAACTTCATCTCTTCGTGATACCCTCCTTGATTGGCTGTATTATATGATGCATTGCATTTATTATTAGTATTCTTTGCAACACCCAGCAATGCAGACAAGTGTATCAGTAGATGATATTCATTACTACAATAATCTTTTATTAGTTGTAGTGGTGTTACATTGTTACAGTGTTTATTATATAGAGTATAAAGAGCTCCCCTGTAAAGGAATATCATATATGTATACATTTTACTCCATAAGTAAATATATAAATGACATGCATATAATTAGTGAACTTATAAATTAGCCATTTCAGTTTAAGATGGGACATTTGGTAATTTGTTTTTTTACTATGATATTATAGTATGAGTTGTACAGAATGTGGTAAATGTAAAAAAACTAAATTGTTTGGGTGATGATAAAATAATAATACCATCTTGAAAAATCCCAGTGTATGTCTATGTATTATTATAATATAGACTATAGATAAAATTGTGTATTGTATATATGATACAGTTATACACATACACACTAAGTAATATTAACCAGGTTACTCTTATATTGTATTTACTAACAATCCTGCGTGTGCTCGGTATTTACCATGGAGCCTGTGATGTGTCTCATTTATTAGCAGCATTGTAGTGAATTAACAGGTGAATGTGTCGCCTGATATTAGCAGTCTGGTGTAGGTATCCTAATCAATTCAGCACAAAATGGACCTAGCATAGAATAAATACAGAACCAGTTACATGAGCTCAGGCGCTCCCCTTCGTCTAGGCATTGGAAATATTACAGCAGAGTGTGTAAATCTTGTCCTATACCATTATTTATTATCTATCATGCATCAAATGTTATTTTATTCTACATTCATCCCTCTATCTCTGGCTGATTCATAAAAGATCCACAACCGCTTTTTAGATTTCTTTAATATTTGTATAGGATACCGAACAAGAATTATTGCTTTGGGCAAGAGCTCTAATTTTGTGCTATCTTTCTCCAGCACCCATGTCTCTACCAGATACCTCTCTTGTTCTGTACCTGCATTGTATTTTATCCTAATTTACAACTATCTAAATCATTTATTATATTACCGATATCATGTAATTAATCATTTCATCCATGTATATTTGTCATTTTGCTCTATCAAAGGATTTACCTTCAGTTTACCTCATATATGCCTATCTATCTATCTATCTATCTATCTATCTATCTATCTATCTATCTATATCTCTAATTATCCCATATTGTTCCATAAATCTTGTTCATATCATGCATTTATATATCATATATTGTTATAACATTCTTGGGGCACATTGAAATAAGGGGAACTTGATGTAAAAAAAGGTAGATTTGGTGTAGAATAAGAATTGATTATATTGCTGTGGTCATCTGCTTCTAGAACAGGTGACATATATCTAGTCTAGTAATGACCTTTTCATACAAAGCTTTCTTTCCAGGAGGCATTGGCTGCTTCCACACAGTGTGCCAGGCACAACTCCCACCAAACTCTGTGCAGAATCAGCAATGCTACAGTAGCAAACTTCATCAATCATCAGCACAGCCAACACACCCAGGAAAAATCAATATCAACTACATAATGGTTGTAATATTGATATTAATGTACAGCACATATGTACAACACACAAAGCAATTGTTAAACAATGAAACATACACCTATATATATATATATATATATATATATATATATATATACATATTGTTTTTAATTTAGATTATCCAGTCCTCTATAGTTGGTTCTAATAGAAGTGTAATATAAATGCCAATAGGGTTTGCTCTAGGTCCTCCTCTCCACCAATCAGCCGCTTCTGATCAGCTTTGCCGTGAATGAACTTGCCTCTTTGCAGTCACGTGGCCTCGTGGCTTCTTCTCCAGTCATTGTTAGTTTTTGCTGCCAGGACTCATTTAACTCCACACTTGTAATCATTATTGCGGACCCAGTTTACTCTCCTGTATATGATCCCCTTCTTATAACTTGAAAAGATAATTCTTGATCTGGGATTAGGAGTGCCGCAATGTAGTACAATAATATAATTTATACATTCATGGTATGAGTCTTTATGAGTCACAGTGTTCCAACTGTCCTACTAGTCCTTTAATAAAAACTTGACATGTAAAATAATCATCTTCTATTTGAGTTTCTTGGAAGATTATAAGAATAAAAAAGCCAGTAATGCAGATTTTGTCTTAATGCTCAATAAGCGGGCTCTGACCTCTCTGGCTGTATTCTTCCATTTATATTCCCGCAGGATGGAGGAATTCATTCATAAAAGAGTCACGTGGTGTCCTTGCTGTATTATTACAGATATATATCTTATAGGCTCATTTAAAAGGACATGCGGCATTCCATGATATCCTATAGGAATCATTTACGTTTTAGGATTGCTGAGAATATCTTCTAACTGGGAAAGAACAAAAAAAAGATAAAAAAAAAACAAAATTTCTCTTGGGAATATATGTATTTTAGCATATCCATAATGCGCACAGTAACCAACCACAACCAATTAAATTAAAAACACAAAAACAATGATTTCTTAAAATTAGTGTGCCCCCTTCTAGTAGAAATTCTGATTGGTGGATTGCCACATGTCAATGGTTATAAAGAGAACCCTAATATAATATGCAATCACTGGCTTCAGTTGAATGAATGCATGAACACGAGACTTTAATTAAACAAGGATTTTACTGATACATAATGTATGTCGTTTCCTATATATTTGCAGAATTGGCCAAGAGATTATTAGGCCACACCCACAGCCACGCCCCGAAGCAAGAATGGGACCTGTATAGTGCTGAAATTATATTGCTAATAATTGAATTTTCTGTTTATGATATATTAGATAATATGATTATCTTTTTGGATACATGCGTATGAGGAACCAGGAGAAGAAAAATGCATTTAATATGGGGGTAATATATCTGGAACATTTGTTTCATAACCCAGCTGATCCTTGTCCACTAATCCTATGGGGACAGAAGCATGGCCCTCCTTTACACAGGCCTGGCAGCTAACATAGAGCCACATGGTGCTCATCTAAGTGGCATCAATGTGGAATATTATATGTTGTGCCATGCATAGGCCTCACCACATAACATCTGTGTCCTTTTATTACTGGTGATGTACCCCCATCATCTGGATACCCAGTAAAGAACAGAGCAGTGTAATAGGGCTGTAAGCAGCATCCAGTACAGTGAAAGGTATATGGGTCCTTATAGAGATATAAAAGATAATAGGTGGGGGGCTGGAAAGTGTCAGGGACCCCAGCATGTACTATGGTGTAATGGGCCCGCAGGAATTATCCCCAGCACCTTAATGGCTTCTATTAGCTGCTGCACAGAATCTGGCTAATCCTTCCAGACAAAACAGCCCTTGATGTGACTGCAGCACACTGTCCGCACCCCACAAAGCATTAACAGGGACTGCAAAGTGGAAACCAGATCTGCTCATAGATTTCACACATATGTCATTGATTTCTCCCAAATCCTCAGGTTTTCCACCTCTCCACTGCCAGTCTGATAAGAGACTAATAGCTTCTAATTAGCTCCCTGATTTCTGGGGCCATATATTGCTGAATTGTACACACTTTGGGGTGGATTTCATCAGATTTACTATATGATAGAAATTTCCATTGCATGTGATCCTTTTGGTAAAGGTAAGCAGGGCTACAATGTGAGTATTCAGTAAATCAAAAGCAGGTTTACTAGATGAAGAGACTGCTCACTTTGCAAAAAACATGCTGGCGAATATGGTGAACCTGTCCTGTCTACACATTCATATGGAAAGGACATTCAGGAAAATATAGGCATGTAATCACAGCTTGGGTTTATTTGCGATCAATAAACATATATTTGTTTATAGTTCTTTGACCACAAATAAACCCCAATGTGTGTTACTGGTGTAAGAAAACGTACAAAATTGACTTGTTCCTTATCTTGTTCGCTTATACTTGCGCAGACTCTTTGGTACCCGTAAATGTTGCTTTATTTCATGATTTTGTAGTATGTTGTATGTAAGTAACGATGAGAATTTTTTAAACGTTTATTAAAAAAAACAATGAAGCAAATAAAAAGGAAAAAACAAGCTCCATCAACTCCATTTTTCATTTAACACAAGTAAGATCTAAGAAAAGAGACATGCATTTTACAAATTTTCATACATCACTGGCATCGAATATGAAATCTTTTACAAAATCTGACCTACACCTTTAAAAGTTAATGTATAGTGTGATTTCAGGGATTTGCTTACATATTGCAGACATGTAAGTAACATAAAAAGTATTATTGTTATTATTATTAATACACAGGAACATATTCTTCCAGTAAAATTGTTTAGTCTGATGTCACAATGTAACAAGATTTAGAGGAACAAAATGCATGTAGACATTTCCCCCAATCCCTGAAAAAAGTTTGGCCATTAAAAGCAAGGGAAAATGTTAACTTTCAGCATGTGCAGTGATTCTGTGTTATTTTGGCAGATTTACAATATATATGTAAATATATATATATATATATATATATATATATATATATATTTCAATCTGGTTACCCAAAAAAAAAAAAGATAAAACTAAATTCATTGAACATTTTGCAGTGACCATGAATATGGCTAACGTATTGTTTAGGAGAGAAAAAAAAGTGCTGCCCCTGCAAAATTACAGAATACTAATTAATTTCATTTGCATATTTTTATATTATTATTTTTTCTAATTAGGATCAATTTCCGTTTCTTTTGTTCGCCGGGTCTCTAGTGGATTTAAATTCGCTCTCCTGTCACGAAGCATAATTTGTGTTGAATCACAAAAGGTTAATCCATCCCAGGACCCCCCCTCGTTAACCTCTCTCACATCTCAGCATCTGACATTTTCTTATGTCTATTAAAAGAGATTCATAACAACTATTTTTTTTCCTGAAGGTCTGGAAATAAATTTATGATGTGATAATTATTGGTCGGGACACATGTATTCTACCATAGACGGGTTCTAATGAAGGTTTTTTTTGTAAGTCTGCAAAGTCAACGAAAATATTAAAATATGTGTGTACACAACTTAAAAAATGATAGAACAATATTTGGATGGATTGCGGTTTCAGGTTGAAGTTTAGCAATTGTGTGATGGACTATACAAGAATGTGTGAAGCTAATTGTCACAAACATCTAACACATTAGAAAAGCAACATTGTACCCAAGGGGCACGGTACACATTCTACATTGTAATTATCATTATTTATTTATTGTGCAGTGAAGACTTCTTTTGGAAACTTTCTAACTAAATATATTTACGCCTTTTTATTTAGTGGAATATTTTAAAAAAAAATTAAAAAAACTAAAAAGTATTAGGCAACATATAAACACGCACATAAATATTGTACATAAAAAACAATAACATAATAATATTAAAAAAACAATTCTTGCTTTTTTGACATGATAAATTGTATCAATAGAAAAAACCTTTAAAAAAGCAAGTACAGCTACTTTTACTACATTTTCATTTAATAGGAATAATTGTTAACATTTTTCCCCATAACTTATTTTATTTTTAGTCATGTTTTTGGACTTTAAAATAATAGTATTATACAACATAAAGATTTTCTAAAAGAAAATCAGAATCTTGCTTTTTTCCCACCAATTTTCTTGCAGTTATTTCTTTCCTAAATGTTTTGTTTCCAAAGCTTTTAGATTAAACAGTGCCCTGTATAGTAACGGTAATAACGTGTCTAGAAATGGAAAGTTATGAAATTGCAAACTTTGTGTTACCTTGAGCGCTCATGGGATGAGATACATCAAGTGGGTTAAATATTATAACATTTTCAATATAGGATGAGTTATAGTCAGAAGGTATAAACTGATGTTCACTTTCCCATTCTGGGTAATCACAGCTTGTGTTACATTTATAATGTAGTTATTGTATGTGTGGGGAAGAATTACAGGGGGCTGGATCTCTTTTTTTGTGCATAGAGAATAAAATCTAATGCAATATTCATGTATGACGTCACAGGCAATTCATAGCATGCTGTGTGATGGGGGAGTCCTAGTGGCTGGAGGAGCAAGGCATTCAGGGGGATTTGTGAATGAACAACTGCTCTTTGCCAGCTCACAGATCATAGGGGGCTGAGATCACTACAAGGATCTGGTCCAATGGCTCGCTGCAATATCTGCTTTATTACAAGGCAGGACTCATTCAGGATCTGCCAGCTCTTCATTCTTTTCACATACAGCCCTTTGAAAAGTCACATACTTCAAAGGCAGGTTGGACAGTTACACTGAAAAGGTTATGATCTCCCAAGGCGTTTTGGGTTATTAAAAATATATATTTAACAAGGAAAACAAAAAGCCAAGGGAACAAAATAGAAAACCTTGTACTATAATTTAAAACTGAATTTAGCTTTAATCTGAATTGTTGCTTTTCTCTGTCTTAAAGTGCATATAGGGTGCAAGGTCGATGGCATTAGAAGCTTGTACGTATATTAAATAAAATGTGTCCTATATACCAGACTTAATGTTGTGTAATTTTATAGAATAATAGTAGCAAATGACACTTTGTAGCCACTCTTAGAGCCTCTTTCAGACCTGGAATGTAAAACCCCACCACTGGCACTTCTGGGTGCACTGAAAACTGCTAATGTACTGCTAATGCACTGTGCAAAATGCAGCATGGGCATGCAAGCAAATCCTAAAAAGCAACAGCATGGCCAAAAGCAAAACACATAATTTTTGGTAACTGCCACATTTGGCTGCAGCAAGGAAATGGTTCCCATTTACTACCATTCACTTGAATGGGAGTAGCTGGGATAATGGTTGAGCCTGCAGCAGAATACTACAGTTCATCACGGTCTGAAATGGTCCCTAGTTAAAAATGATAGCTAGCATAGAATAGATTTCCTTTATTGTTCATAGCCCCCCTTGACATAAATCTGCTTTAGTTCACTTTCTATAAAAAAAAAATATCTACGCCATACATATTATGGTAAGGTAAACAACCACAGTTATACAATGTTGCTTATTGAATTTGAGTTAACCTCCTGGGCGGTTCATTTCTGTCCAGATTTATATGTCTAAAAGCAGTACATTGTCTTCCATAAAAAATTATGTTACAGTATAATATAATATAATATAATAGTATGAATATAATAAACTTTTAAACACAAAATCATGTCAAAATAATAAATTAAAAAAAATAAATTTATTAATAAACTTTGACATGATTTTGTGTTTCAAACTTTTATTATACTCATACTATTATATTATACTGTAAAATACATTTTCATGAAACACAATGTACCTCTTTTAGACATAAAAATCCACTGTATTGCATTCAATACAGTTATTTTGTATTGAATGCAATACAAAATAATTTGAATAATTATATTTTTATAATTAATAATTATAATTTGCCCCTAGTGATGGCTGTACGCACCGACGTCATTGGGAACCCCTGGGGAACGTCACTGCACTTGCTGGGGGATAGATCGAGGAAGAGGACGCGGCCAGAAGATGGCAGGACACAGGAGGACGCCGATGGAACCCGGTATGCCTTTATTTTTTTTCAGCTACCCCGAGTGTGGCTCATGGTTACCACTTTCAGCTTGTTTTTTTTTACCCCGAGCCACACTCTGGCTTGCTGCATGGGAGGTTAAAACATAACTACACCTTGAACTAAGTTCCTTATTGCAGAAGGGACAGGTGAGGTCCCATCTGCAATAAAATAAACTTACCTGCCTGTTTGCAATTTTTATCTTAACTCACCTCCCCTCAGTGTGATGGTAGCACCAACATATTTACCCGGATCTTTTTCCAGGTTTAGATCTTCTGCTATCATGATTGGCCAGACCAGAATGATGCAACTCCTGCCCATGCGTACAGGAGTCCAGGTATGCCCAGCAGCCAGCCATGATCATGCACATGTGCAAGAAAAAACTGCAAACAGAAAAGTGCGCTCGTTTTATTGGAGAAGTGATGCTACCTGTCCTTTCTGCAAAGAAAAACCTGCCAGCTCATCATTTTTTACTACATTAGTTTAGCTCTCCTTTAACTGCCTTGATTTCAGTAAAGCTGTAATTTCTTTATTGTGTTATTTGTTATAATTACAACTTTTTTTCACTTTTGTTAAAAATGTATAAAAACACAGAGTGTATATATTTGGATTTTCTCATGTTCCTGTAATTGGCCTGTACTGGAAATGACAACACAACTGATATAAATCTGCCATGTTGTCCAAGCCACGTGGGGAAACCTTCAGGTGTACAAGGAACAGGGACACTAGCACACTTCTGATTTAAAAAAAAATACTTATCCACAGTATATGCAACTGTGACACATATGTAATTGTGAATGTACAGTCACAAGGATTTGTATGGGATAAGAAGATTGGGAACCTTATCTCTATGCCCCAATAAAACTTTTTGGATAAGATTTAAACTTAAAATAATGTTATGCAGACATATGCATGCAAATATATGTAATTATTAAAATACTGTAGGTATACAACATTAGAATTTCTTCTGTACTTGCATTTAATGTGCTGATTTCCCTGTCTCAATCCACTTGAGACAAAGTGAACTAAATAATTGGCAATAGCACTTCTTCAGCACCATAGGGCTTACTGGACAGGCTGCAGTGACAGCACTATCACCAAGGTGGTCCACCTTGAGATGGGGGTGGGTTTCAGACCTTGAAGTATTGGTCTCTTGAGCCTCATTTCCCACATAGTCTGTATACCACGGCATATTTTTTCTTTTGCTGTTAATTATGTCTTTCCATCATTTGCTGTGTAACACCAAAGTAATTTTAGAAAATTGTTATTGTATAGGTAAACACCATTTTTGTTAATTAATAGAACTCCAAAGTGCATATGGCATGGGTGTGCTGATAATATACTATACAACCTCCAGTCTGATACCTCTTCACAATCATATGGTCTGATACAGGCATGGGCAAACTACGGCCCGCGGGCCATATACGGCCAAATTTGCTTGTTTCTCCGGCCCTTTGGGTGGCCCGTGGCTCTGGCCGGTGCCACCCCGAGAAGGGTTAGGGGAAAGATCCTGTTGGGCGTTTTGCACCGGCCAGAGCCGTGGAACACGTCCCAGGTTTATATCCCGGCTCATGGAGGTGGACAGGGTATGTCCCACACACAACCCGCCCACTTTCCCATCCCAGGCTCAGATTTGCGATGGAGGAGTGGGCAGGGTTATGTCATCATGATGTCACGTTCAGTGGCATCTTGACGGCATACCCCCGTCCACTCTCCCATCGGCCCAGCCCCTTAAATTTTATATCAGATTGTGGCCCCCCACTGATGAAGTTTGCCCACCCCTGGTCTAATAAGTACAATCTACAGCCAATTGTTGAAGGCTTCCTCACATCTATAGTGTAAAAACCCCTCCATAGTGCACATGAGAGTGGCGAAGGTGTCCTAAAGAGAAACCAAAGCTAATGCATGCCATAGTTTGGGAAACAGTTATAGAAGTTATACAAATATATAAAATAACTTGAACCATTGCATCAGATCTCATACACTGTTATTATGCAGCACATAGAGGAGATAAACTACCCACAGTGAATGTTTACTTGTCAATTAACCTGACAAATTATATTGGATTATATATATATTCCAATACAATGCCACATTGACAGGTTAACTGACATTGTCCTAAGTACACTGTGATTGTATAATATATATACCGGTATATATTATCAATAGACTAGTAAAATGAATGTCATATCAAATATTTAAATATTCTATTAGAGGTTCATCTGTTGCAACCCACAAACATTTAGATTTAATATTTTCTTTGTGAGTAGTCGCCATGGACAAGAGCTTCATTGTTTTGCAGTTTTCCTTGCTCAATTTTTTATATACCATTCCTTGTAGTGTTGACAAAATCTGAACACAACAGAGGGATTCCTGGGATAATTAAAGCTCAGAATTCTGCAGATCTATCTTCTGACATTGTAGCGGGTACACATGAATACCTCCTAATAACCCCTATGTTTTTAAAACAAGGTCCATAAATGGTGTCACGATCTGGACTATAATGATGGCCGCATTAGGGCTAGCTTTTACTCTCTGCAGGGTTACAAAAACAACAGAAAGCTAATGTAATCTAATACCAGGTTTACACTGTTTACAATAGAACAAGGATTCCAAGGATTCTAAAACACACCACCCAGAAACTCTGATTAGTTTACAAGGTCTCATGGCTCCCCTTGCAGTGTTTTATTAATCCATAAGGAGAATAATAGACATTGTCTCTGATTGACTATTCTCAGACTGATTTGGCTATTAACATTATTTCTTGTGTTTTGCAAAATACTTGGCTAACATTAGTTGGACCCAAACCTCCCTTGTTCTCCAGTACAGGTAGTAGTAAAGCCTATACTGTGCAGTATAGAGTACAAGGTCAGGATACTCGATGCAAAATCCAAGACCCACGCCTAGAATGGTAAATAAAAGTCCATATGTGGCAAATATTATATTATTTAGTAGGGCTAAAAGACCTTTCTTGACCAATGTTTGAAGAAGCACTGGAGATTACAGAGGATTGGCTCACCGAGATATGTGTCAGAATATAACTTATGTGTACTATTACAGGCTCAAATTTTAGTTTCAATTGTTTTAATTGATTTTTTAAAAATTTAATATAATATATAATAATATATAATAATTTAACAATAAAGGAAAGAAGCAGAAAAACAGTATATGCAGCTGAAATAAATTCCATTTAATAATATTGCCACTATACACGTACAGATAATAATGACAATAAAGTATTCTGTGCAACAAAAATTTTCTTCTCCAAACAGAGATCTTTTCCTAACCTTTGAGTGCAAAAAAACAGTTACAGACTGAAATTTTTGACAAAACACGCATCAGTATTAAGATATTCACATGTATTAACTAAAACGTGATCTATCTACCAAATCACATTCTCATGGCATAGGGCATACATGTATTGATAATAGATAATAACAAAGTAAGGCCTGATACGTTTTTCTGAATACTTTCTTGATTTTTGTACATCCAAAAATCTTTGATTTGTTTGGGTATATGCTCTAATATTGCTTATGGAATTTTGAGAGTCCACATAAACATTTTCCTTGACGTATGTCTTGTTTATAAATGATGAGTGCAAACTTTAATATCTTGTAAGTTCTAGCAATGTGTTACAGCTCTTCTATTTTAGTTATTTAGATATTTTTTGAAAACATTACATTTTTTTTCCTATATTGCATTTCATAAAGCTGGAACTCAAAATGTGTCCTAAACATTTGGCCTATGCTATTTATATCTCCTAAACGATCAAGGACAATTCCCCTTTCCTATCAGATAATATAGTATGCCTCATCCCTAATCAAGATATACATACATACTGTAAATTTAGGTGGAAATAGGCAAACCTATCCTATTTATAGACTTAGTCTGGTCCCTCCCATGAGGTGTTCATAGCCAGAATTATGCTTATGAACTGTTTTATTGAGATTACCTGTATACCGGCTTTGACAGGTGTCTACATTTGAGCACATAAGGGTATAAAAATGCTTATAATGGTGAATACTAAAAGCTAGAAGGCTTGACAAAATTACTGAAGGGCCTAATATTATAGAAAATCAAGGATGTACAAAAAATAGGTCTACCACCTGCCTTCAGAATGATTTTACTCCTTCTTGGAATGCTCTTGGAAAGTTGTGAACTGTGTGTAGTAAGATTTCTTAACATTCTTTAGAGGACTAAGATTCTAATTTTAAAACTAAGTAGACAGTGCACAGCTACCCAATACTCTATGACTGAGAACATTTCATGAAGGTTAAATTATGTTTGGATGTGGAAACTGGGTAAACCATGGATAGTGTTTGACTTCATCCTGGTGTTCCAAATACAACATGTGAATAGGGTTAGCAATGGGTATAGGTGATTTTTGAGTATGGGAAGAATATTATTATTATTACACAGTGTTTATATAGCGCTGACATATTACGCAGCACTTTACATCTATAGTCATGTCACTAGCTGTCTCTCAAAGGGGCTCACAATCTAATGTCCTTACCTCAGTCATATGTTTTTTTAATATAGTATAAGATCAATTTTGGGGGGAAGCCAATTAACCTAACTGCATGTTATTGGAATGTGGGAGGAAACCGGAGTACCAGGAGGAAACCAAAACAAACAAGGGGAGAACCTGCAAACTCTATGTAAATAGTGTCCTGGCTGAAAGCAAAGAGTGCTAACTTCTGAGCCACCGTGCAAATAATTTTTGCACCTGATTCAGTAAAATTGCTTTGTATTCATTAAATGTTACATAGCCACTACTCTAAACCACCATCGCACCAAATGATTGCTACAAGAAATGTTTCTAAACCATCATAAATCTTCCACCATGTTTACCAGCTGGAAACAAAAACCTAGGCTTGAAAGAATCCCTTTCTGAAAATGTAAACCAGTGCAGACGAACTAGATGGTTTTAAGGAGATTAAACAAAAATCTTGTTTTTCCTATTGCGTGGATTCAAGCAGTTTCAAAATGGCTTTGCAGACCTGCCATGAATTCCAGCTTCGTAAAATAATAGCGTACAGTTTTGGTTTGACATTATGTCACAGAGTTACTGGCCCAATTCTTTTGTTATGGATGCTGTATTTTGTCACTTTTAGCAGTTACTTTGCCAAGTGTCTGCCTGTGATTGTTGGTGATCTTGAACTAGGACCAGTATTTTGGTTTGTTGATGCATATTGTCCATATTTGACATATTCTATCCTTATTTTTGAGACTTGTGCTTTTGGCACATTAAATTATATTGCATCTTCTGACCAGCAATTTGGGCACAGACTGCTGGACTCTTCAGGAACCATGCTTACTGCCATATATTGCTTGGAAAACATATCCAGCGTTCATTTATATATCGCACATCTTTTTACCTGCCACATTTGGAGAATGCTTCACCATTGCAGCTGTGTAGGTAATTGTGATTTAACTAGGTATCTTAGTTAAAATGCTTTGGTTTTTCCATTATTTTGTTCACAACTTGTGTGTCTGAACACACATTACAAAGCTGAATTTTTCAGTTTCAGCATTCAGTAACTCACTCCTGCCTAAAGTTTTTATTCTGTGATTACAGTTTGCTACTTTCACCTATTTTTTATATGTAACCATTTAATTACAATAATGACACTGAATACTAGACATATTCTTAACATCTAAAATTGAAAACAAAATCAAGAATCTGCCTATAGATATGAGAATTCATGACGTTTCCTAGGCAAATAGTGACCCTGGTTGTATTATCCTTTCTCTGCCATCTTACTAATATAGGTTAAACTGCCTTTAAATGGGAATCTGCATCAAATACTTCCTGCTGGATCAGTAATTTGCCTAATACTGTCCTCTGAACCTATTTGTTTCTTTTCAGGGATCAACCTAAACACTGACCCCCTTCTTTACAGAGAACTGTTTAATTTGATTAGCGAAAAAGTGCATTCCACAACATCCCAGCAAACTCCTTTGTGTCATCTGTTCAATTTCCTAAAAAAACTAAATGAAGCGTCGAAGACTTTTCTTCACCAGAATGGACACTTTGAAAAAATGTTTAAGGCAGATAATTTATCTGGTTTAATTACTCTTTAATCCCCCTGATCGTCCTGGCGTGCAGGGTTAAATCCCCTCTGAATAGGGGCAGTGGGTGTGAAGCTTCCTGAGGTTCAGAAACCATTGGGCTCTGCTGTGCTCCAGCCAGATAATATGGATGACCAACTGACCAGTTAATCCACATCAGGAGGAAGCTTGCTGTGTGTCTGAATATAAAATACCAACAATTTTCACTGGGTTTTCTATGCTTGGCATTTGCTTGTTTTAGCTCAGGATTAGATCTACTCTTGTAGACAGAAAACAGAATAATAGATTTAGTAAAATGTCATCTTTAGGCAACATAAATACATTAAACTTATCAATACATATATAATTTTTGTATAAAGTAAAATTAAAAAAATATAAATTTTTAAAATTATTTTATAAAAAATTATGTAAAATAAATATTTATTAAAAAAGAAAATCCCAAGTTATACAAATATTATTATAACTATTTGAAATAAATATATTCTGGAGTTGAATTTTAAAGCAACAATAACAATATGGGTTTACTAATAAGAAACCAAAATGCAAACGTTGTCTGTTACATATTTTTGATACTGTAAACTGTAATGTTGTTTTCAAAATGTATTGTAATGTTTTTATTGGTTGGAAATTTTAGGAAATACATTTAAATAGGAAAATCTATGATATGACAATAAAGGTCATTATTTCATCTATTGCTGGTTGATTAACCTCAAAAATATTAAAGTAACTGAGAAGACTATGCCGGTTTTGTAATATTTATGGCGTATTTTGCATTATATATTCCATAAAAGCTTAGTATGTCATCTTGTTTGAATTAAAAATATATATATAAAATATTTATCATAAATGAAATTACTTTTTAATATAGACAGATCATAATTTATTATTATTACACAGTATTTATATAGCGCCGACATATTACGCAACACTTTACAAAGTCCATTTTCATTTTTAAATAAACAATATCCAATAATAGCAAGTGCTTACAGTAGCAGTGCTTATTTGATCAAGTTTCTGTGTTTATTATTTGTCAAGGAAACTGTTGAATGTTATCCAGTGAAAACATGCAATTTATTTATTGTACAACTGCTATTATTTATGAGCATTCAGTTGCTGTGCATTGATATGGGAACTGCAGACATAATCATAATGTAGTAAAACTGTACTTTTATTTGTTCAATTAACAAATGTAATATTCACTTTGAGAAGTGGGAATTCATAGTATAGATTTGCTTTTTTTGAATACCAATTTTACGCAATATTACAACAGAAAATGTTATTGTACATGATTTGATGATTACGAAGTGAGCATAGCTTCACCTTTTTAACAAAGCTCAGTAAACTTTTTATTTGCAAAGTGATCATTAACTTCACCGGGTGAGCAGTCACTATTCTTTTAGTAAATCAAACTTATTCTGTTAATGTTCTGGCAAACACAGTGATGGAATTGATTTACATATTTGTGTCTTTTTTGTAGAAATTCAATTTTTTATTGTTGTGTTTGTATGCATTTTCTATATATTTTCTTTTATTTGAATAATCTTTAGCCTTGTGGCTCCCGGAGTGCAATTTAATTTTTCGCAATAAGTTGCATCATAGGTACATTTACATCCATAGTCAGTAATGAGAGATAGTTGTCACTATAACAGGAAATGTGCAGGACCTTCACAGGCACATCATAAGTATTCATTTTTGGAAAAGTCTGTAGATTTTTTGAAATTACATTAGCATGTAAAAGCTTATTAAGATTGTACATATTCATATAGGTTCATATAGGTTTTTAAGTATGACAAGCGGCATAGATATATCAATACAGAGCCTAACCAAACAAACAATCTCACTGACATGTATACATAGGATCATCTTCCAATTACAGAGTTTGTGGAAATAAACAGTTTACTCAATAGAAAATCTATTACTGGCAGCCAGTCTGTCCCTCGCCAGTGATGTCCAGTTTATCCCCATCCCCTGAAGACTGCTATCATCTTACAGAACAGCAGTAATTAAAGGGACTTCTCTGAGCTCTGAATCTGACCTAAGACACTTCTCAAAAATGAAATGTGATTATTGACAGCACTCCCTTTATCCGCTTTCATATGGGTCACTTACCAAGAGTCGATGCTCAGGAACATGTTTGTGTTAAACCATGTGGATTAATTTGAGGTTAAACTAACACTGATTGTTAGCCATTTGCCCTCCTATTAATCTGCTTACATATGGAAAGACCCTGACATCACAGCTTGGTATATAGGAAGTAGGTATTTTACACATTTAGCTCTCTATAGCTTTGGTTTGTACTACAGGGCTAATAAACCTACTGTATATTACATACTAATTTAGGATTTGAAGTTCTGAATAACATATATGTATGTACAGAAGTTTAAAGAAATGACCACAACTAATATTGCAGTAGATTTTAAGGTTAATAAATGAAATCATGATCCCAATTTAAAACATTTTGGTTGAAATGTATCTAGTTGTATTTTATTAACAACCATTTAATTTCAATTTACATATACAGCCAAGATAAAGTGTAATTTGCGATGAATTAACTTTAGTAAAATCAAGGGGGGATAGAAGGCAGCCTAAAACCAGGAGTCTTAGGGTAGCAATATATAATGCTCCTATAAGCATTGTTCTCATGAAGAAAGAAGGGAGAAGCATTATGTTTACACATTTGCTTTCTTTCTTAAAAAAGTAACAGTGAATTGTCATAGAAAAAACATCATTGCCAGTCACCTTCCCAATAAGGCATCCCAAAAGACAAGCACACAAATGTCCCCTGACTATTATTATTACTATTTACCAAGATTTATATAGCACCAACATATTACGCAGCGCTGTATATTAAATAGGGGTTGCAAATGACAGACAGATACAGACAGTGACACAGGAGGAGGAGAGGACCCTGCCCTGAAGAGCTTACAATCTAGGTAGGGGAAGGGGAATTAGTGAGGGTTTTAGGTGATAGAATAAGACGGGTAGGCAAGTTTGAAAAGATGTGCTCTTTTATTAGAGCAGAAAGTACGAGCAAGCGGAATAGCATGTCAAAGACCATTCCAGAGAGTTGGTGCAGGCCTAGAAAAGTCTTAGAACTGTGCGTGTGATGAGGTTATGAGAGAGGAAGTCATTATTAGGCCATTGGAGGAGCGAAGAGAGTGGCTGGGGGAGTATTTTTCAGAAAGGTCAGTGGGACAAGAACTGTGGGGGGATTTGAAGGAAAAGCACAGGAGCTTGAATTTGATTCTAAGGTGACTATAAACAACTGCATCACATGGACATTCTCTGATGAATAGCACTACCTGTGAATATCTATATACAGGTTTTAAATAAGATATCAGAAACAATGCTACACAAATGTTGTCTGAATTTAATACTGACCCAAATGCAATCAATACAGTTACACTAATAAATATTCATATTGGGAGTTCTGTTTAGCTGCCTTCTTGCTCCAGGTCAACAATTCAGTAAGTACTGAAGCCATAGACAGCCGAGCAAAACACATTTTGGAAAGAGTTAGGCAATGGTTGTATATGTGCATCTAAGAAGGTTTCCTTTACATTGGATCATAGAAAGGAATATATTTTAAATATTTTCATAGTGAGGAGCAATCATTTCTAACTTAGTGTTACATGATCTTTTTAACATGGAGGAAACCTTGAAGTAACTTTTAGGTCTTCAGGAACCCCCTGATTTGGTTACATTGATGCACTAAAGCAGACCTCTAGTGAAATAACAAAAAAAAAAAAGAATAACCTCAAAGATATAATATAAAAACATATTTTTCTGCAGTACTCACCTTCAGTTTTGATAGCCAGCAATATTCAAACCACATCCTGGACTCCCACCATCCTCTGATTGGACAATGAAAAGTGATAGGATCATCTCTCTGTCATTCAGCTTTTTCTGTTACCAAGCTTGGGATCAGCCCATGATCTCATTGGCTCCATGGACAGCTTCTACCTCTTACTCTCCAGCTCTGCAATAAGGGGACTGCAGGGGGCTGATACCAAATCAAAATCAGGTATTTCTATGCCGTGTAATCAATACAGAGCTGCAAGAACAACTATTATAATAACATAGATTTCAGCTTTAAAGTGCATATAAAATTATTTTTTCCCTAGTTTTGGATAGTGTTAATAAAAGATTAGAACTAACTCCTGTAGGGTGTATACTGTTCTTCCAAACTAAATTGGGGAGATTTCTTCTCACATCCCTTACAAACTGATCATGTCTTACCAAACAGAAAATGACAGTAACTCAAACAAAATGCTATTGTTTTGTAGAGTAAAAAAATATTAGAACTCTCCCACAGATTTTTTTAATTTCTGAATATACTGTTTATCTCTCACTTCCTGTCTGATAAATCATTGTCTCTGTGAAAAGCCATGGGAAATCTTTCTAACAGAACCCCCGAAGAATATGACAAAAGTTTGAATCCATCTCCATAATATCACAACTTCTGACTTGACATACACTTTACCTATATTTAAACCTAATTACTAAAATCCCATAGAATTTTTTTAAAATCATACCAGGCAACCTTGTCAATAAAGACCTTATTCATACACTTCCTTTTACTGTTCCTCATTGATTTGTAAAAGGAAAAATGTAAACACTTGCACCTGCGTACACGTACACCTGCGATGGACCCTAATGGACTGGCACACTTTAACACCGGTCTTGTTCTTTTTTTTATGTACCATTTTTTATTATTTTTTTTAGTAGATTTTCAGGGTCCTTTGAATGTGTTTAAACCAGGTTGAATCTTAGCATTAGTGATAGTGATAATTGATTTTCATTTACTTGCATTTAAACACACCTGCTTTCATTTTAGAATAAGATTTCTCTTCTCCTCCATTCTCCTTCTTCAATATGTTATCCTTTAGCCATGTATTAGCCTAATATGACATTTTGTCACAGCCTGTCACATTACTCAGCTCCGAGCACAGGTGTACAGCAGCTGCTGGAAGATGTTCCAGGGCTCTCTATACAGATTGTCCTATATTATTGCTGTACTACAGAAATAAACTACAGAGCTGGGAGTGAAAACTTCATCTGTGGGTGTCATTACGATGATATACTGTGTTATTTTACTACAATCTGTTTTCATTTTTAAAAGTTTTGTTAGTGCAGAGAAATAGCATTGTGCTTGTATGTATTTTATCTCATGGTCAGGATAAGTGAGAATAAACTGGCAGCTGCTGTAGGTTTTGTTTAGGTGAAGATCTGAGGATTTTCCTAGGTGCCCATCAACTCCATGGAAAGCTCACCCAGTCTGCTACATAGAATATCCATCGAATAACAGGGAGCTATAAAATAATACAGCGCTCACAATTAAATGTAACCCAGCCAGGTCCTGTACATGGGCAGGAATTGAAAAGCTGTAAAATGATTGGAGCAAGACAAAGGTCTCAATAAAAGTTTGCTATGATCTTTTTTTTGGTATATATACATGACATATAAATGTTCTATCCAGATCTGGCTTTCCATCAAGATCATGCCAAGGCAGTGCTTCTATATTTCTATATGAAAATCAAATAAAAATTTATATGAAAATGGATTTTGCGCTAAACTTGATAAATGTCTCTTTACAGAAGGGAACTAGTTGCACAATTTAGTTCCCAGAAGCAATTCACTTTTAAATGACTCTTTTGCATCTTGCTCTAATCTGGTCCACTCTGACATCTCTTAAACATTCTTCCTGGCGATGGATACATTTTCTGTGGAAGTTGTAGCTGTTCTTTTTAAGCAAAATGCTTCTGGTAAACTCTTCAGATGATGATGATGATGCCATTTAGGGCTCGGAGTGAAGAGTAGTTGAGTTGTCACTAGAAGAGGGCACTTCTAGAGCAGGGGTGTCAAACTCAAATACACAGAGGGCGCAAATTACCAACTTAGACGCGGTTCAAACTTGAAATTCATTGAAAAAACAATTAATCTCAATAGGAAGAAACAAAAACACATAAGAAGAGCATGCAGTAATATGCAGTGGATTGATCTAAATGATTTAGATCAATCCACTGCATATTACTGCATGCTCTTCTCATGTGTTCTTGTTTCTTCTTATTGAGATTAATTGTTTTACTTTGCCAGAGAATGCAATGTGAAACCAGATGAATTGCTGCATTCTTTGGTTTCCCATTGCATTCTCTGGCACAGTAAAACCATTAATATAGTAATAGCTCCATGATAATTCGTCATAATATTAATCCTGATAATTCCTGATTATTGAGTTTACCTGTCAGTATAAACTCCCAGGGGTCTACGCATAGGCTGCTGTTCAATAGACACGAGTAATGCCACTACTACAATTCCCAGGCATCACTTGCGTCTTTAAAATACGGGAAAAAACGAGAAGCCGCTGCTCTGGAGATGCGAGTGATGCCGGGAATTGTAGTAGCGGCATTGTACTCGCGTCTATAGGACAGCAGCTTAATATGAATTGCAGCTGGCCCACCATTACTATAGATTGCAGTAGCGTTGGGCCAGCTACAACTCATATTAAGAAATTTTTAGGGAGCCAAAAAAAAGGACGTGCTGGGCCAGATTTGGCCTGTGGACCAGAGTTTGACACCCCCGTTCTAGAGATACCAATTTTCCAAGTTATCATTTATATGGATTAAAGGACTCTTCAATATCTTCAGACTATGCAGATGCTCAAATTCTTTATTGTTCTTTATTGTTTTCATGTTCAGTTTTATTCTGTCTTACTGTGCTTATGCTCATCATACCAATGCTGATAAGACTGTCCTGGTCCTTCAAGTAGAAAAACCCGATTTTATAGTAGATACGGCCTCAATTCTGCCTGTATCACAAGTCTGCCCTAACCACATTCCTGCCTGGAAAACCAATAAATACAAGGGCCGTTGGCATAATATCATGTGTTAGGGTCCCTGCTTCAAACTACGGAGCCTTAACCATTCCAAAAATATGTCTCTGATTCCTTGGATTCATGTCCTATGTGCACTTAAAAAGTTTGCTGTAGGATGCCTGCTGGGAGTCTAACTTTTCTATCCTATTCTTACTAAACTTGCACTCATATTTTGATAGACTTTACCACTGTCCTCAAGGTCATCATGGCTCAGGTTGGCTTTGTAAAATATCTCTCCTCATCAGTCTGAATTGTCTTCCAACTCCCCCTAAACTGACCTAAATTTTCATTAAAAGATTTACCAACTATGGGGTCTTCCATGCCATATTGTGTCAGCTAGATGGGTTCTACAAAAAAGAAAAAACAGACATTGGGCATTACTAATCACACAAAAGGTACACATAATTTGTATTAATAAAAACATAGAAAACTTTTTGTGTCAAATAAAATTTAAACAAATATGGAATCACATTACAAAGCCATTTGATGTGTAGTCCCATACATGTGTTCTACGTGTTTTGTGGAAAAGGTCCGCTTCATCATCAACAAGGAGACGTACAATATCAACACCTTATTGATAATCACAGGACACTTTGTATGTAAAAAACAAAAACACATATATATTTCTCATTCCTAAAATAAAAAAAACATCATACATTTTTCACAAAAATTAATAAACTTGTATCTATCTAGATGTTTTAATTGTTTTAATTTGATTTATATTGACACAAATAAAATGTTTTCCATCCTTTAAATAGTGACAAATTATGTGTAATGCCTTTAAAGTCCCAATGACTGGTTTTTCTTTTTTGTAGTTTCAATTAGGCATGTGGCATTGAATATTTGTTGATCAAGGGAAGAGGTATAATTTAGATAGAGGGCTGCAGTTCACTTCAGGTTATTGGAGGGCACAACTTTGGGAAATTTCCGTGGATTTTGCCCAAATGAAGGGAATGAATGAAAATGTAAAGCTGTTTTTCTCCATCGTTTTCCTTTTGTCTAACATGATGATTGGATAGACCACCTCCCTTATGTAGAGTTTGCTCACAATAACTATGTCTATGAGTCCATGGAGCACAAAACCTTTCTGCATTGACTATGGTCTTCACCCTAGAATTTAATTCCTAGAGGAAAGGGGTTATTCTCGCCACATTTTTTTACATTTTATAAATCCTTTAGTAGCCCAAATTAAGAGTCATCTATAAATTTGTATTACCCTATATTCACAAATAATTTTTTGTTTCCCTGTTAAAACCTGTATTATCAGTTCTTAGATTTCCAGACTTTAAGTGCATGTCTCCATTGATGCAAAAGAGGAATACAGAGAACCCAATCCTGGAGGGAGCCTAAAGCTACGTACACACGTCCAATGGTTCTTGCCCGATAATCAGGTCAGGGCTGATATCTGTCGAGAATCGGGCATGTGTACAGCTCCTATTTTCCATCGACTGTCCTGGCGGATCCACTAACGATGGACAACGAAGGATCCTAATGCAAGGGAAGCAGGGTGCCGCGCCATCGTTCTTCTCTTACTCTCCATAGAGCCAAACTGTGCCGTATGTACAGTACTCGTTTATGCATCGTGCAGTCCTTAGTCGTTGGAAAGAATCGTGAAAGATCATTTCCAACAATATCAATTGCACGTGTGTATGCAGCTTAAGTGGTGGAGTTTGTCAAAAACCACTGTTTCCAAAACCAACCAAACCAATGTGTCAATGCCAGAATCTCTCAAAAACATGTCCTAGGTTATTTAGTGTCCATGTGTACAGATTCTTGTTATCTGCCTGTAGTGACCTTTAGCCTATTTGACTGTGACCTTGGCTACAATGTTTGCACCACTCTTTGTTTATGCCTCATGTCAGCTGTTGTCAATCCAAGTGTAAATGAGGGCCACAACCTCACATGTGCCTCGTGCCTCTGCAGCAAAGCCCATCAATCATTGTGGGTTGCTCTGGTGCCCACCAAGTAATTCCTTAGACTGTGGATGAAGCAGAAGGAAGAACATCTAGCACCCTGTTGTAGTAAGGGTTGTGAGACCTCAAGGATGGCAGAAACAGATTTAGGAACTGTAAGGGAAATCTTGCTGCTGGAATCTACAACATGCATGAGAACAAACAGTGACTCCAGCTAAATTAATCTATCCACAACTAAATCTTTTCAGTTCTAAGTCTGTAAGTTTGTGGGCAGAATACAGTTTAATTGTTTATAGAAACTACTCAAGTTCACATCTACTCTGGAAAATGAAAAAAATTTAAAGGTAAACTGCACCAGAAATAGTTTTGCTCATTTTTAGTGGTGTGAGGGCAGTGTTAGCCACCTTGTCCAGTGTTTCCATTTCTAAGAAAAAGCAACACCCTCACGATTTTGTATATCTTTCACGGGCTAATAATAAAATTTAAAATATATAAAATATACTCCAGATTTCACGGACTAAGCTTGCTTACATCTATTGTTTTTATATACTGCTTGGCATAACACTGCCCCATGCCTGTGGGGGACGTGTTATGATCTGGGGTTCCTTCAGTTGGTCAGGTCCAGGTTCAGCAATGGTATGAGCCCCAAAATCAAAGTCAGCTGACTAACAGAATATGATCAATGGCCAGGTTTCTCCATCAATGGAATTTTTTTTTCTCCAAATTGACAGTTCGAGGATCGACCAGGCTCAAATTGTGAAACACTTCTTCAGAGAATGAGACATGAGAATGAGAATGAGACATAATTTTCACACACTGATTGGCCACCACAGTTTAGGCTTGAACTGCATTGCAAATGTTTGGGATGTGCTAGAGGGAGCACTGTGGTTCTTTCTAGCTCACACTGTGAAATAAATGGAAGATCATTGATGTTTTCTGTGAATTTTACCTATTGTTTGTTAAATGCAGGGCTTGAATTATTATTATTATTATTATTATTATTAATATTATTAATAAAAATAATAATATTAATAATAATATTAAAAATAAGAATAATAAACTGTATTTATTAATTGCCAACATATCATGCAGCACTGTACATGATGTGGACTGTTATATTGATTACATATATATATTCAATTGATATCAGTTGCTATATTGATCACAGAAGCATTTATTTGTTTCTAACTATACTTTACTTTTTCACTGTTACACTATCTGAGGATGTATTCACCTATTGTACATTAAGAAGGCTGTAGAATAGAATTATAGCCTTGTTAAATTTCTACCCCCAAACCACTCAATTTTAGAACTTAAAAATGTATTATGTGAAGATTATGTCAAGATTGTGTATTATGTGAAGATATTATTAGACAGCTCTTCATCGACACACTGTGGCAAATAAGACACAAAATTTTGTTTAAATGACACATTTTAGGCAAACTTAGTGTAGCTTTGATTAGAGCAGGGAAATATGATGTTTTTATGTTAATTTGTCATAATTGTGTCATGATCAAACTCTGTTTTACTTCCGATGGTGCATACTCCAGCCAGGTCCAATGAAGTCACAGTTTAATGAAAACATGATTCCAGAGTGAGGGGAAGGACCAATAACATTCTTGGCTTAAAGAAAGTGTTTTTTCTTTAATATTTTATGTTATTTAAGGATGATAAGTATACAAATAGAACAGAAAGATAGCTTATATAACTATCAAAAAAGAGTAGAAATGCAAATATCATAATACACACAATCCAATACAAAATGAAAACTAACAAGAAAACAGGAACTGTTCTCTAAAGTTCAGGCTCATGTTGCTTTGGATCTCCAACAGGGGTGTCCCAGGACTTCCTGCCCAGCCTAGTTGATCTAAAGTTTCCAATATAAACCTGGAGGTTCCAATCAATTTTTCTAATGGTCAGATTACTACATATATTCACATATAATTTTTAGTGGGTGCCACATCCCAATTATTGTGTACATTACACCAAAGCGCAAAAAATATATAGGGGACCTTTTAGGCACTCTAAAACATACCTTTTATTCAAACAATTAAAAAATACATAAAACATTTCACATTCATAAAAAAGCTCAATATAATAAAAGCATCACAACTTTATGGTCTCACAAAGCCAAAACATTTTTTTACGCATTTTGCCTATATATTCGCTTCTTCAGGAAAAAAAATGTTGAGACCTATCAATAAAGTGAATTTTACTTTCCATTTAGCAAGCAATAACATCATTTTCTTTTCATATAGGTAGGTAGGTAGGTACCTACAATAGGTAGGTATATGTGAATTGTATTATATAAAAAGATTATGATGTTATTGCTTGCTAAATGGAATGTAAAATTCACTGTATTGATAGGTCTCAACATTTTTTTCCTGAAGAAGTGATATATCTACGAAACATGTCAAAAAAGTTTATGTGAGAACATAAAGATGTGATACTTTTGTTAAAATTTAGCTATTTTTGAATGTGAATTGTTTTATGTATTTTTGAATTGTTTGAATAAAAGTTACGTTTTTTCTTTGTTTTAATATGACTGCCTAAAAAGTTCCTTATATATTTTTTGTGCTTTGGTGGAATGAACCTGGATGTCTTTGATCAACAATCTAGATGTGTACCAAGATGCCAGTTCAAAAGATTGTGCAACAAAGTACCAATAAAAGACTCTCAAACTGCAAAAATGTGGCTCACTTGGGCATCCTTTTCAAGAGAAGTGGATTTATTGAATCTGGGGGTATATACTCTGTAAGAGGAATGGATGTGCATTGCTAGATGAGTAGGTCTTTGGGAAACCACACCAAAGGTCAAAGGGGAATACAGAACGTAAATTGAAATAGGTATCATAAGTCAGGAAACTAAGCTTTAAATTAGTTCAAGTTTTATGTATAAAACATGGGCACTGAGAAATACATAAACATACCTGCTGCAGCTTTCTTTGGTTCTTGTATGCCTAAATGCTAGGTCATTATCCACTGGCAAAGCCCCAATGTTTGTCCACATGTGATTGAGTGCCGATTGCTGAAAGAAAACACAGGTTCACCTAATTATCTAACACTGACTTTGCAAAGTGAACATTCACTTTCCTAACTGAACAGCTTCTTCTTTTTTTAGTAAATCATCTTGAAACATCATTCAGGCAGTCCCAGTGGGCTTTTAGTCCTTGTTATACCAGACAAGAACTCTAGATATCTTTAGATAACAAACTAATCTCAGACTTCTCCATCAACACTTTCAAATATGGAACTTGTAAAGCATCCTGATTTCTATTAGAAATTGACCGTCTTCCAAATGAAATGTTGCTTGACTTGGACGTCAAATCTAAATGATGTTTTTATTTTTTTTCCAATTAAATACTTTAAATGCCCAAACTGTGACCTTAAAGGTCTGCAATAGCAATGCAGTTTGAAATTTCCTAATAAACAGAGTTGGGAGCAGATTGAAGCAAAATATACACAATGAGAACGGCTTCAGTAAAAAATGGCATAATATCCTCTTTTTTGGTGAAAAGAATAATATAGTGAAATGTATCCCCACATAATCCAATGTATTATTCCTGGCAACAACACGCCAGAAACTGTTTCTGCCCAGGTGTCTGCTAATCATTGCCTCTCTACGATTGTTTTCAAATGGCTGTATTGTTTACATTAGGGTTTAAATTAACTTGGTGGCTCCTCTCCAAAACCAAAGACTGACAGCTAGGAAGCCTTTTTTTCTCTTTCTTTTGGGGCTGAGGATTGTCTTCATAATTATGAATGTTGTATTAAGTGGCTAGGACAGATGTTATATTGGCATATGACAATGCAGGCAGGAGATTCATGTTTTTTCACCCATTCTCTTTGTTTAAAATAATCTTGCATGGAGCCTCAGATACAATTATAGCCATTGCTGAAAAGCAACCATTCTAACAAAATACACTGAAAGAATTTGTGTGTGTTTTGTCTATTAATTCTAAATCATATTGTTGTCTGTTATGATTAGCTTTAGTTTAGGGTCATTTTATTCTACCAAATAAATGCCTGTTGTAAAGATGAGAAAATGGGTTCTATAAGCTATAAATACCTCTTGTTTTATGTAGGCAATATATTTCTAGTATAGTGATATTTATATCCTATCATAACTTCTCACCTTAAAGAGATATTATCATCAATTCAGGGAATGTAATAGTGCCCAATGATAGCTCCAGCAAGATAGATCCATCTATCCATACCACTTTCCCACTATTCTGTTAAAACCATTCACTCCATTTGTTTAAAGGAGTGTTTCCAAACTTTTTTAACATGGGAGAACCTCTTGAAATAACTTTCAGGTACTCGGGGAACTCCTACTATATATACTTTATCTACAACCCACAGTACATTAATGTGGTGGTCAGTAGGAAGAATACCTCCTACATTGCTGTACAATGGGAAGATTGTCCCCCTTAAAAATAGCCAAAAATATCATTGGTGTGCCCTAAACCGAGCTGAGACTCACAAACTGCCCATTGCTCAAGGAACCCCTAGCAACCTCTGGAGAAACCCTGGGGATCCATTGAACCCTGGTTGAGAAAGGAATGGGGCTTCTAAGTATGAGGGAAACCTCAATCATGTGATAGAGCTTGGGAGTCAGTGGCCAACAGCCACTTCTGATACTGCTTCTGATACTGGAGCTTACTTAACGGGGAGGTGACAAGTAAGCAAGGATGGGTGAGCATAGCATGTATGAAAAGTGTGTTATTAGCAGGCCTGTCACTTTACTCTGCAGGAAATTGGTGGTAGCTCACATAAAAAATATAATATTTATTGGTTTTTGTTCTTTTA
Source organism: Pyxicephalus adspersus (assembly GCF_032062135.1). Taxonomy (NCBI): domain Eukaryota; kingdom Metazoa; phylum Chordata; class Amphibia; order Anura; family Pyxicephalidae; genus Pyxicephalus; species Pyxicephalus adspersus. The sequence goes on along the minus strand of NC_092862.1, from coordinate 121,731,441 downwards.
GTTTTTCATATTTTAGTTTTACATTAAATAATTAATAAACTTTTTTTTTTAACACTTGTGTTTTTCAAATATAAACAGGTTATTGCGGCATCCCCAGCATCCCTATGGACGTGATTATAGAAAGTCCTGTTCTCAGCACTCCTTTGGATGTGCAAAGTAGGGCACGTCCCAGGAGTGCTGTGGGAAGAGGTGAGCACGTGCCTCTTGTACCCCCTGAGGGCGTGGCACTCGGCTGCCTTGCCGCGGGGCGGGACATAGTTAGTTTGAATTCAGGTTCAGGTTTAGGTAATTCAGTTACCCTCCAATCAAATGGCGCCAGGTGGCACAAGGTCATTGGGCACTCTGGCCATTTAACACCATTGCCCGCTTTAAGCTTCTGTGACTACAGTGTGCTTGGGTGCGTTCTCTGTGTTGGTTTATATGTTTCTGTATTGTCATTACCATAGCAACATGGTCTGATACCTGATTCTGCTTGAACTCTGCCTGCCCTGACCTTGGATTGTTTATGACCACTCTTGTCTGCTGCCTGCCCTGACCTCGGATTGTTCCTGACCTGTCTCTGCTTTACCCCTCTGTGCCGTGCTTATTGGACTAATGACCTGTGATTAACCCTGTCTTGTTTTATGACTACCAATAAAGCTTGACAGAGGTTTCTTGGAGTTGGCTGTGGTTTGTGTGCCCAGGCGCATTACACTATCCTAACACAAACCTCATTTAGACAGCACAATGACATGTATTGTATTAGTAATGATTTCTATAATTTCCTATGGCAGTCTAAAAGTACTGTATGTAAAAATGTGTAACCTCACCATTCAGTTCAGAACTCAATTTATTACCATTATCGGTGTTTAAAGGTATCTACAAAATAAACTTATTACACTCTATGGAGTATTCTATGTTTCAATGGTTTTAGTTTCCTGGATCCTTTAAAGCAGTGTTTATCTATATAAGAAAAACCATCTTGGCATCGACTCAGGGTCTGTTTTAGGGCTCCCACCTTCTCCAGGGCCTGAAATGACAGAAGGAAAGGGGTGCATGGAGTTGGAATGGTTTGCATTTGGGGCCCTACCTTTATACCTACCCATGGCCCTGATTTCTCTAAAACTATTTCTGCATCTTCTCTATCCCCTACTTATGCAGGTTAGAAAGTCTTAACTCTGCAAAGCTTTGCAATAACGTTACTGTAGATCTTTTATGGGAAGATTAATGTCCTCCGTTTGTCCTGGTAGCCATTGTCATGCGATTGAATGTAAGGGTAAATTCCAGATATTGAGCAGATTCCCAAACAGAAAATAAAAAAAAAAATATTCAGTAGAATTGACAGTTGAGAGAAGAGTGGATGTCTGCTTAGATCTGCTGAGCAAGTTAGGCCATTGAAGGCACTTTTTTTAAGGAATAAAACTTGGGTGTATCTTTATGATCCAGAAATGAAAAATCAGTTTAAGGAAAGGTGTCAAACCTCTTCTCCATGGCATAAAAGTTCAGAAGCCAGCAATAAACAGAAAGCCATGGTTACTATATTTTGGAATGACAAAAAGGGTCATTTTCAGGAATGTGTGACCATACTGTGACATAAAGTGGTACATAGAGACACTAAATAAGCTTAGAGAAAAGAGGAAGAGATTGAACAAGAATCTCAAAACAGTCCATATGACAAGGGAAACAGCACCATGACAATACATGGTCATACAAATCCTTGGCAACAAATCAGGTGATATTGGGCTGGACAATGGTCCTCCATTTACGGTGCACTCTGACACACTCCTACACCTGTCACATGTCACACACAAGGTAATTGTGATTGTGAAGAAGTGGGAACAACAGTGCACACCTGAATTGAGTTTAAATGGCATCGCTTGACACAAATGGGTTGCTTGTGATGGAGACTATGTTGAGTATTACTTTGGTGAAGATTAAGAATTACTTCACAAACATTTGCAATTTGAACAACCTTTGTCAGATAATAAAATGTTATCCACACTTTGCTTTACTTTTGGTGTAGCCCTTTTATGTTTTAGAAGGATGTGGGCAAGTTAAGATTTTAATTTCAATATTCTCCTATTCATCCTTCACTTTGCCTGAGAAAGCACCTTTTTTCACCTGCTGTCCACCTTAGGTAGCTAATCTGCAGGGGTAAAATTTATGGACACCTACCCCCTCAAACAAAATCTTTAGCATGTGAAACAGGCTACCATTTCATGTAGATTGGGTAAAAGAGTGCACTTGAATGTTGGAGATGTTGGTAATTATGATATTTATGCAATATAACATCATTTTTTGTATAGGAGACTGAAAGACAGACTGACTTTGTGTTGCTATAATTCCATTTCTATTTTTATATCTAAAAGTAGAATTTCAGTATTTAAAATTTTGGGTACAGCTCATAGTGCCTATACTTTTAGGTAACTGTTTTCACAGGAGGCAGTGGACAGAGGTAATTGTTTTCACAGGATAATTCCAATAGGGATATAATATGTTGAAGATGTAGTAGAGTGGATGATTCAGTATTGGTTAACTTAAACAACTTCCCAGACTCAGACAAGGAAATCTCCCTCTACTTCCATCAATGCCAAATCCCAAGGACAATCTAAACAGACAACAATGGTCAGTATGAGGAAGTATTTCAGAATTCCATGTTGGGGTTGTTAATAAAGGACTAAACATACCAAAAGGGAGAGTATAAAGAAGTTCTATGAACTGATTCCCATCCCTTATTTTACTCTGAGGAGGAATGACCAAAGCAGAAAGAGCAGGGTGGGTCAGTGTGTTTGGTTAGCTATCCACTGGCTATATGTGAGACAAAGAGCCACGCAGAAAGAGAGATGGCACCTGCTGGTGCCTATTGTGATATGTAGTCTGGTGAGTAGTAGATGGCAGATGAATATGTATGTTTCCCATGGGTTGAAGGTCAAACCATGTATGGGTACCTGTACATTGTTAATACCATCATCTGTACTTACACAGCACCGCAGAATGTACAGCAATGTACAAGTGAAAAAATGCCATACCGTATTTACACATGTCTACCTAGGCTACTGCAGGAGGTGATGAGCGTTCTGCATGATGACACGTAGCTGACTATGTACAACATCAAGAAACCCTTGATACAACCTTCATGTTTTGCTGTGGTCAGTGGAAAGAATGCCTTTTACATAGTGGGAAGAATGTCATCCTTACAGATAACAAAAAGAATCATTGGTATCTGTTAAAATAACTTGAGAGGCACAAATTGATAATTACTCAAGGAACCCCTAAAAACCTCTAGGACAGGGGTGTCAAACTCAAATACACAGAGGTTAGTCGCCAGCTTAACTTAAAATTTATAGGAAAAATTGAGGAAGTTTTTCCTTTCTCATTTAGAATTTAGATCAATCCACTGCATATTACTGCATGCTCTTCTCATGTGTTCTTGTTTCTTCCTATTGAGATTAGTTGTTTTACTTTGCCAGGGAATGCAATGTGAAACCAAATGAATTGCTGCATTCATTTGGTTTCACATTGCATGCTCTGGCACAGTAAAACAAATATTATAGCAATAGCTCTATGATATCTCCTGATAATAATAATCCTGATAATTCCTCATTATTGAGCTTACCTGTCAGTATAAACTCTGCGGGGTCCAGGTATAGGCTGCTGTTCAATAGACACGAGTGATGCTGCTACTACAATTCCCGGCATCACTTGCATCTATAAAATGCAGGGCCACACATGCAGGCACAGGCAGAGAGGCCGCTGGTCTAGAAAAGTGAGTGATGCCGGGAATTGTAGTAGCGGCATTGTACTCGCGTCTATAGGACAGCAGCTTAATATGAATTGCAGCTGGTCGCCATTCTTACAGACTGCAGTATCGGCAGACCATCTGCAATTCATATTAGGAATTCTTTTGGGGGACAAAAAAAAAGGATGTGCTGGGCCAGATTTGGCCCACGGGCCAGAGTTTGACACCCCTGCTCCAGCGTGACATCAGTGTCAGGGTTCTACGGAAACCTAGTTGAGAAACACTGCCATATCAATTTTCACAGCCACTACTAGGTAATGCCAGGAAAGATTGCTTCTCACTCTTCTTGCCCAACTGTTGCTCAAATTATGGACGTGCAACACCAACACAACCACACATTAGAATTCAACCTAATATATGCTGCAGTGGCTTTGCCAACAACAGAGACACTCCGAGGAGCTGGTTGCCTTTATCCATTAGGAGTGACTAAAAATCCAAGAGATTTGTGCCATTTAAATCAACTTTGAGAAGGTAACAAAAATTGTTAGCTGTGATCAGACAATCATTAAAGACACCATCCCTATTGTCTTTTTACTTGAAAACATGCTTTTCGGTCTCAGAGATAGGAGGTACATGTAATGCCCTGGTCAGCACCAGTCCCCACCAGACACCAATCCCCCAATCTAACACCGCGGTCTTCACCTTTAGTAAGCCCCCACTCAGGAGACTGGCTGCATCTCCCAGCACTTGGTTACCCCCAGGACTTACTGCACAAGGGATGGTGTCTGGGAATAGGCTGGCAGCAAGCCAGGAGCCCACAGATAAAGCAGTACCAAGATTCCAACAGAGCCAAGCCCACCAAACAAAGTACACAAGGACAACTTACAAGCAGAGTCGGGGTCACAAGCAAAGGTCTGTCCAGGCAGCATAAACTGGCAATGTCAAAAACAGGCAAGGTCAGCAACAGTAAATCAGACAATAAATCTCCAGTACAGATCACCCAGCTAAACGCTACAACAGGCACTGGTGATTGGGAGCAGAGAGGCTTTAAAGTCCCAGCAGCCAATAGCAGTGCAGAAGTAAATCAGGAGCTGATCAACCTCTAGAATCGCCTTCAACTGTGCACAGCCTAACAATGGATGCTGGGGATGCCAGAAATCCATCAAGCTACACATCTAAAGGGAAGCAGGGGCTCCTGGTATCTCAGTTCTCCTGGCTGCCACATTTGACATTGCTGGACAGAACAGACAGTGTTTATTACCACGATGGTGCACAGCATGGAGTTGCAGGACAGATGAGCATTTCCTAACAGTGCAATCACAGGAAGAGAAGACAGAGGAGAAAGAGGAAGGGCTCCCCAAATCAACTCCTGCTATTCAGTGAACAACATTGCAGGGGTGGTGGCTCTGGCCAAAGAAAGCCCTCCATCACTGAGCTACAGGTGGAGGAAAAGAAGTAGGGAAATGTTGGTCCATAAGAGGAGAAGGAAGGTAGGAGGCTACACAAGGGATGTTTCATCTATCATAACCTACAGCTATTGTCTGTAGATGGGAGTAGCAACCACAAAATACAGATGTTCCGAACACAAATCAAGGTCCTTCACAGTAGGCAGGGTGGGCCTCATGAATCCAGCAGACAAAAAGGGAAGCCAACATGTGCCACTATGAGAAGGTAATTTTAAACTGCTTGTGCAGAAAATCTTTTCTGCTGGTATAGGGGTTTGGATTTCCAATGACTTCCACATTTTTTGCTAGATTTCAATACCTGCAGCATGTTGCCATGTCTTTGTCTGTGATGGAGGACACACTCAACTGGGAGAATGGGAACCCTTTATAATTGGTCAAAGCAGGTGTACAGAACCTGCAACTCAAGCAGAAACATCTTTAAATCTGTCAAACACTTACGGTAAGTATCCGTTTTAGATGGGCTGACCCATTAGGAGAACAGTGCAAAAGCTAATCATACACATACAACACCCACTAATAAATAACTTCAATTAACTTTTTTATTATTCATATGGTCTACTGACTGGTTTCCAGACATTACTATTCTTTGTGTTTAGCTCCTTACATACGTAAACCCTTTCTGGATTACATTTATTACACTGAATAAAAATGTAACATTTTTTTTGGATCTCAGTATTTTTTCATGTCTTCTGATCCCTTTGCAACCACTTCCATGTAATTGCTAAGGGCAGCCTTCCTGATATGACAACAGCTGAACATGCCTTCACAATGAGCACCACTTACCATTGCTTACAGTCTATAACAAAAGCACTTGTAATGGAGTGACATTGCAAAAGAGCAATTGACATGGACAGAACATGGTCACCTGTTAACAAGAAGTGCACAATGATCTTCATGGAAGGATGATCATGTATTATTTTTTAAATTTTAGATTTTAAAATCCTGAAAGTTACTTCTGAGATGACATTATCATGTTAAAGATTAAATGAGATTTACCAGAATATATTTACAACTAATGTTAAAGGCCTGCATAATTCAAATATTTCTACAGTATGTTCCTGAGAAGCATTCCACTTTTTTGTTCATTGTTGCTATTGATTTTTATACATATCTAATAATGTCTTTATCATGCTCATTTTTTGTAATCTATTCCTTTAAGTGTACACATGAACATTGCTATCTGTCAGAAAAACTACAAGTTATTCAACTTAAAAAAAAAACTAATGATGAGATTTAGATAGCTTTTACTCGCAGCCCTTTACAAGTGACACAACGTTTTCCGTCTTGGATCTTTTTATGTAACACCAATCAACTAAATTCACTTGTCCCTTTGTTCTGTGACAGCTGCTAAGGCAGTGAAGGGAAAAGGAAGTCTTTTGACTGTGGGGAGAGACAGGGAATGTTTACCTCCAGCTATTAAAAGATGTAATACGCAGTGTGAGCAAGTCGGAGTGAAAGAAACCATTTTCTAGTGTCTGTGATTATTTTACTGCATAGATTACATTTTACCAAAAAAATATCCTTCCTCTTCCCTACAGAGATAAGGGCCAAGATACATGACAGGTTTATGTAAAGGATCAAGAAGTTGTGCAGACATGATGTCTGGCCTATTGTTTTATGTACATCTATTATGTATACATCATATGCTGACTTATTATACGGGAGTCATTATAACCATCATGAGCAGCCTAGCCACTTGCCGAATGACACATTTGATTGAAAAGACAGTGAATCGTCTTAGACAAAAGATAGGCAAGGGTTGTTAGGTATGGTTTGCACTCCCTAAGGTTTTTTTTTTTGTTGCAAGCTACTTAACAGGATCCTTTAATATGGGTATACGTTTGATGCACATGCTGCTAATAATGTAAGACAGCCCACGCTGATGAGTTTTTCTGGAGGGTACTTGCACTATCACATGACAAGTCGTTACATTTAAAATTCTTAAAAAAATAAATGATAATTGCCCTCTCCCCAACCAAAGCAGGAGGGAATTTTCTCATTTATTGACATACTGACTTCACTTTAAATAAACCATGAGAAGTAGAAATGGAGTATAACATAAATTTGAAAATTGTAGTTCTGTTTCATACATTTTATTGTAGATAATTTATCATGATGGGAGTTATCTAAAGGATGCCACATTTCTTTGACACTGGAGATGTAGCACTAGCCAAGCAGTGAAATGCACATCTAAAACATGTCTACAGTGAATGCTATTCCTGAGGGATGACAACACCAGCAGGCTGCAGTTCTGGAGATTCCATATCACTGTCCTGCTTCTTACTTGCACCTGGGACTATTAGCATCACTGCATTGATGATGCTCCATCTGATCTACCCAGAAATATTTTCCTTCCCATTATGTTACAGTAGAGACATTCTCACTAAAAGCCAAATTGTGGCTTTCACATGGAGTGTAGCACCGTGGTCATCCAAATTTTCAGGTACTTCTGTATATTCTGTAATTCTGGTTATAGGGAATTGGGCTAAAAGCATTAAAACATGATTTTTAATAAATACATAAATAAAATAAGTGTGCTTTTTATACAACATATTTGGCCAGAACTTTTATGGTATGCTTGCTATCAGGACTGCAATGAGTAATTTCTGGCCCTATAATAGGTCAAATTATTGGCTCTGAAACCCATGTCTAAAAGTTTTAGCATTGCAAAAGTTGCTATTTTAATAGGAGTACCCAATACAATAGTACCCCTTGCCACCTGAATGGCGGCCGTGCTATCAGATTTTTATGTATAAAAATGAAAATATTGTGATACAGTTCTGTACTTTGCTTTAAAAATAGGCTACAGGTCATTAGCTATTATCAAGGAGAACTCGGATAAGTCTCTTCTGTAGTCTGAAGGAGCTCATAGACCCTGTGTCGTTGCATTTAGTAGGCCAAGAAGGGTTGAGGAAGTCATACAACAAACATTACAGTATTTATGGATAGTAAAAGTTGACCGGATATAATTGTTTAAATATCTAAAGACTGACTGAATTTTGTCCACAGATCTTGAGTCTCCCACACAATTTTTGCATTTACTTTCTAAATTTGTCTTAATATTCTGAATAGTCTATTTGTAATATTAACACCTCTGGGTCTCTTGAGTAAGATTTGCGTAACACTGCTGGATAAAGCAGGAAATATTTTATAGCTTTATAGGGTAAATACCTAATGAGAACTAATGAGTTGTGTATGAAAAGGTGTGTGTGTGGTTTGTGTCTGGGGGGTGGGGGGCAGAGGAGTTGATACCTAATCCAGAAATACATTTACAGAGCAAGTTTGTGATGGCACTTTTAACATTAGAAAGATCCTGGCTGTGTTTTTGGGGGTCAAAAATTATTCCTTATGCTATTGAAGAAAGCGTGACCAGAGATTTAGCTTCACCCACTCCAATAAATTATAAAATTATAAACTGAATGGCCAAAGGACACACTATAATCAGTACAGAACTAGTTGCTGTTAACTTGTAGAATAAAGTCCATAGGGCAGAACATGGGTGTTACCCCAATATACTGTGGGTATGATGGAAGGTCATCAAATGGAGCCACATAAATCTCATGATATCGTCAGAGACTTATATGACAGATTGGTTGATTGTGTCTTTGTGTGGCTCCAAGGGGATGAATGGTAACTGATTTAGCTTCACCTATTCCAATAAATAATAGACCCAATACCCAAAAGACACACAATGAGTGGTGCAGAACGTGTTCCAGCTAACTTGTAGAAACGAGTACACAGAGCAGAACATAAGAGTGTAACTCCATTATACTGTGGTTATGATGGAAGGTCATCATATAGACCCATGTAAGAGACCTATGATAAAAAATACCTAATGACAGATTGGTTGAATCTGCCTTTGTTTCGCTCGAAGGGGATGATTGGTAACTAAACTATTAGATAAAGCCTGGCAATTGACTAGAATTGCCAAATTCTTCAATTGATCCATTTCATAACAAACAATAGGCATGCTCTAGAAATTTTAGGCAATTATCCTAGTTTGAGGAGTAATTAAGTCAGCATAGATTCATTATTAATAATGATTTCCAAAGAGGAAGCAACTGTGATATTTGGCAGAAATATTCTGTGAATTCTGGATGTTTGGCAGCTAGAGACAGCTAGCCAGCATAAACATCATAAAAAAGAATGGTTTGAGCATGATGCAAGTATGCAACAGACAGTATAAGAACTGTGCAGAAAAAAATTAAAAGCATAGCAGTTGTAACATTTAGCTATGAGTAACGAAATAGGCTAAGACTGGGTTATGACAAAGATCCATGACATACATAGGGATGACTGAATGACTATGGCAAAAACTGAACAACTACAATGGACAACCAGGAGTGACAACATTCTTTGTTTTAAATAACAATTGCCTTAATTACAACTCTTCTGTTACATCCTTTTTAGAATGGTTGTAGCATTAGGCTCTCTCAAACTGCCTGATCACGCTGTTCAAATCAATAGAATCAATGGTTCAAGAGGTCAACATTATCAGGTCAGTGAAGAAATGTTGAACTAGACATAGAAACAACGTGCACTTATGGTGAGCTACCACAGGTGATGTTCTAAGCACTGACTGACTGCACAAGAGTAGGTTTAGTTGGCTGCAACAAAAATGTATCTAGTTTCAATCCCTACTAAAGTTGAGAAGGATGAAACCAGAATTTTTTTTTTTTGGCAAACAAAGTTAGACAAAGCTCAGCTGATCCATAAGGTGTGTCAAGACAAAAAGCCAAACAAAGTTCAGCTGGTCGGGGTGTGCGTTCAGCAGATAACACAAAGGTAATGAGGTCTCGTTCTTACGCGTTTTGCCAGTAGGCTCTTCAGGGGATGATGAGATGAAACCAATGTAGGCTTAATAGGTGTATCAGAAATATACAAATACAGCTAGCCCCCAGGTTACCTACGACATAGGGACTGTAGCTTTGTTCTTAAGTTGAATTTGTATGTGTGTCAGAGCAGGTACATTATTTTAATAAAATGCAATTAGGACAGATGTTTGTCTCAACATATTATTATGCGGCGTAGTGTCAGTTACTGTATAAAATCCTCACTGTGAGTTATTCACAAACAAAGCAAAAAAACTAAACAAAAACTTTATGGAGCCTAGACATTCATTAATTTCTGGAGCAAGCTGTGCTTTGATATGCAAAAAGAAACAACTGATGATTGCAAGATATTGCAAAAGAGTTCAGTCTCAGCTGTGTTTAGCAAAAGATTTATTCTGCAAGTCATGTGAACCGCCCCCCATCCATCAAGCCTCTGTTCTGCACACGAGCAACCAGGGAAGCCCCGTTTGAATCTAGGAGTCGTCCGTATCTCGAATGTCCTTAACTCAGGGAGTACCTGTATATATAGTATTGTGATCATATATAATAGGCATAAAATAAAAAAAAGGCAGTAATACATTAAAAAGATGTTGGTAGGAATATGTCAATTAGTAGGATGTAGTTAGGTGTTGATGAGGATAAGTATAGTGTAATGGTTTTGGTAAGGAATAATGAGCACAGAATATAACTGGGTATTAAGGCTAAGGATTCAGGGAACATCTGATTACCTCATTGAATCAGAAAGGAATTTTTGTCCCCAGTTGAAGAAAACTGTAGCAGGGTTTTTTTTGCCTTCCTCTGGACCAACTATGTCCATAGGGTATTATATCTGGGATATGTATTTTCCCTAGTGGTTGAACTTGATGGACTTTGTCTTTTTTCAATGTAACCTACTATGTAACTATGAATTTGTATGATGGACCATGAGTGTGAGGCAAATGTAGTCCATGATATTATAGGTATGTACGGAGGTGTACAAATATGTGTCCTAAGCATGCAACATGGGTATGATGGATTTGGAATAATATGGACTAAATTCGAGACTTACATATGCTGTAAAACAAAGGCTGTTAAGGATGTGAAAGGTAGACTTAGGTGAAAGAGAAGGTTTCCCAGTTATTGGTGGTAGTGGTACCTAAGGAATAGTATGGTAAAAGTTAATAGGTAAATGGTAAAAGTCCCTGCTGTTAGGGTCTAAGGCAGTGAAGTAATGTTTTTTAAGAGCAAAGGTTAGTGTCCACTCAAAACTGATTTAAGGTACTCTACTGCATAGTTTTCTCAGAGAGTGTTTAGCCAGGTGAAAAATGACACATATCCACCAAGTTCAACTTAAGTCAAAGCAAGAAATGTATTCTTGGCATCATCTAAACCCTAAACCCTCAGTATAACTAGACAAAGTCAAAAAATCCTGTTACTCTAAGAAATGATCTCATATTGATATATACAGTAACCATTTTTGAATAAAGTAGCTGATGTCCTGTAACAAATCCTCTTTTTTGAGTAGAAGCCACTTTGCAAATACCATCCCTTATCTTTACAACATGAACTGGTGCAGGATGCAATCATACAGTATATCAATGTGGCTATATTGATGCCTTATGTGTCATTTTAAAGACAGGAATATTTTTTTTTGCCGTAGTCACCAGAGTGTAAATTATTAGAGCCTTTAGAGCACTTGTTGGGAATTATAACCTGGCCTTCAGCCGTGTGCTTTGCAGTGCCCCAGAAGAGTGCAGCAATTGCTCAATAATGCACATCCTGAAGACTCTAATTGCTTCGTTCACAAATTCCCTGCAGCTCTGTGAGCTCTACATTAGCACCAATTGCTGAATTTTAGCAGAAATTCATTGCCCATCTCAATCCCGGCTGCAGCATAAAAATATCTTTTCCACATACACCCAGCCATCACCAGGGAATATGAATGAAAAAAAACACCTATTGAATAATTTGGAATGTAATGTTTTCCAGAAAACTAAAAGCAAGCCCTCAAAATATTATTATTTTGAAATGGCATTTACATGTTTAGAACACTTTTTATATTTAAATCATGAAATTGTTGAGTGAAATAAATTACAATAATGATTTACAAACATATATGTTATATAACTCATGAAGACCAATAAACAGAACCTTCTAATCTCAGCCTCAGGCGCCAGTTACTTCACTCCTGAGACTTGTTAAGGTCATGGGGAACCAAACAGAGGGTGGGGTTGGACAGACAAAAGAGAGCCAAGAAGGAGTGTTTACATGAGTCGATTCTCCTTGCTGCATCCATTTTTTAAATTAAGAAATCAGAAGACTGTAATGCATTGTGAGTTTATGATATCATAATGTCCTTCTCACCCCCCTTATACTGATAATACAGTATAGGAAAATCATTTATGTTCCTCTTTTGCTTCAGCTGCCTTGCCATAAAGACATTCAGGTTGATGTACAACATTGATAAAAAATTGCTCAGAGAAACCAATTGTATTTCAGATGCCATCTTCTAGTGCAGATATCTGTATAAAAAATATATTTTTCATTTGATTATATCAGGCATGTAAAACTGGTATTTTTTCAGGGTACAGTCAGGTCTTCTGTTGCCCTCTTACCTACCAAAACCCTTTTTTTTTGTACTTGCATTCTCGAGATTCACACTCACTACAGTCCTGTCTGGCAAGGGAAGCGACCTGATTATTTTTGTTGAGTTAAGTAACACCTACAATGGTTCTCCCCACCCCAAGCCAATGACCAGGCAGGATTAGAGGCTGAAACCAAGTCAAGGTAGTTACACTGCTTACATTTTAAATGATGACGAATTCATCAATACAAAACTACATACATACATTAATATGTGGTAGCGAATGAAAAGATCGGGGGAGAGTAGGGTATTTTAAATGCAGCAGTGTATTATATATCAAAAGTAAACATAACATGTACAGTTACATCACACAATAAGTACATAAATTACAATTTTATATTTTCCCTTAGCAAAATGCAGTAGGGAATGTGAAGGGCTAGACATCTATTTTGGAGGAAGATGAGCGCATAAAGGTTAAAGATGGAATGGATGTTGTGTCCTGACACGTTTCGCCTAAAATGGCTTCTTCAGAGGACTTTAAGACATCAAAGTATGACTATATACCAAATAGACTGTGTAAATAAATAGATAAATAGATGAATACATAAGTAATCTAATAATATGTGACTTTTATATCTGCCCTAAAATTCAGTTTAAATGTAAATGAAAGGAGGCAATAAATTTTCTCTATTTGACTGAGGCAAGACTAACCTTTCTGTTTTCAAAAATATTTAAAACTTTTTCTTTGGGATAAAATAATGAAATTACAATTATTACTTTAATATAAGAATAATATAATAATAATGCCAAACTGGTAATAACTTTTCAGTATAGTTGACTTCTTTGGCATTGGTACCCATAGCCAGGAAAAAGTTCTTTAGAACAAAAGGCAAAGATGCCAACGTGTGCCCCTCCTCCCCAATTTCTGTATTCCTAAAGTAAATGAAATAATAATGGGATTTGGCATTCTGCAGAGCAGGTATCTTGTCTTAGCATGTTTCCATGTTGTCATTCAAAAAGCAATTTGTAAATGTGGCCTAAAGAACTGATAATGCACTACCATGAAAATAATAAATATAAAAGTAAACTTTTTAGTGTATTTTCTAAAGCATCATCTTTGGACACCTGGCCTGATATACACTTGCTTGTCTGCCAATGTCTGAAGTAGACCAGTTAGGCTAGGTACACACGTGCAATATTTATCGTTAGAAAACTGTGAATAACGACAGATCAAAAATTATTCATGATTATTTTGAACGATTTTATAGTGCACAGTTCTGTACATGCTGTAACAATACGATCGTTCAAATACAATCCACCAATAATGTACACACACTATATACGATTGTTTGAACAATGCAGCAAGTAACGTGTACCAGAGAAAGTACCGCAGAACCATCCATGATCACTGAACGATCGTACACACAATAGATAGCGGACAATCGATTGTTAACGATAATCGCATGATCAGGTCAGGAATTTGGGTCATGAAAACTGTGTATGGTGGTGGCTGACTTGCCTGGAATGTGACCAGTGTCACAGCTATGGTGAGAATACTTTTGTGTACTGTGCTTGAGGTCGCTGCCTATTTCACCATGTATTTATTCAGACCTGTTTATAAACTCAATTGTAGCCCACTGTTTCATTAAAATTTAACATGTTAGGTTATTAAGTGTATTATCCACAAATTATTGGACGAGATAATTGTGAGAATCCCCTGATCAGTCCAAAATCACATTTAAATGCTCTAAAGGTTATGAAAGGGGTGGAAATAAGCAAATATATGTGAACAATACTTTTAGGTAAGGATGTGCATGGAGGGCAGTTTGATGTGTGATACAACTGTCCAAGTGTTTCCAGATCTAGCTATGGCTCCATTGACAAAACTCTTGCATTTGGTCTTGTCATCAATGATCACAATTATTTTAAAAGAGGGCATCTCTGAAAGACATTTACAGAACCAATTTATTTATTTAGGAGAGAACCTTTCCTTGTAGATTTATTGGCCTGGAAATATTACTATTATTAAACAGGATTTATATAGCGCCAACATATTTGGCAGTGCTGTACATTAAATAGGAGTTGCAAATGACAGACAGATACAAACAGTGACACAGAAGGAGGAGAGGACCCTGCCCAGAAGAACTTACAATCTAGGAATGTTTGCTAGCATATGAAAAGCACAAAAAGGTTTATAAGAGCTAATTGCACTATTTCCCATACATTATGCCCAGTGTAATAAAAACACAAAAAAAAAAAAAAACAGTGTCACCTCACTAGTACATTTAGTATTAATGTTAATTCTTCTTGTACCAGAAGAAAAAAAATATCCAGTAGGGTTACAAAAGCTTCTTTTATCAGAGGAGTACTACTTTTTAGGTACAGTTAAAATACCAATTCTTACTTGAGAAAGGGTCAATTTAGACCCCAAACATAGTGATCTTTTGTTGGAAGAACAATTTTGATACAGAATTTTTTTCGTGATTGGACAGACTAGACAAAGATATTTATGATGTCAATTTTGCTGGTGTGAGTAATCTCTGATCTGATGATCTGGTTGACTGTCAGCTAATGGGTACCTTTAGCACCTTATGCAGGAGCACGGCACCTGGGGTATAGCTTGTATATTATGGGTAAGTTTTACTATTAACATTTTTTAAACATACAATCCCATCAGTAGACTACTTATCTGAATAATTATGTCAGTAACTAGAATTCATTAACATAACGCAGCTGTAATTGTAATGTTTCAGCAAGTAATGTAGAGTTGTTACTCACCTGAGTGACCACTGATTTAATGAAATATTAAGCAATTTTTGAGTCATTAACTAATCCAATTGCTGATTCAGATCATGCTGTCAGCAACATAAAGCTGCTATATCAACAGAGCAATCCTTCATTAATTAAAGTAGACTCATTAAAATGGAAATGTAGGATAATATAAAACACTCACAAGTTTAGTTATGTGTTAATTCAAAAAGCGATACATGTAGTTTTTACACTCTTAATAGAATTTCATAAGATCTTTTATTATACCAAGTCCTCAGAATTCCTTACACACCAGAAATTAGGCTGAGATTGGCAGTGGCACCATTGTGTGAGAATCAGGCCCTGTAGCATTGCAAAAGTCATCATAACAACATATGGACACTGCAGAACTTTGCTTAGGGTTGTTGTTTGGTAGCAGAGTCAGCATACTTTTATTCATTTTGTAGAAAATCTGAACTAATTCACACAATTTTCAAGTCAATCCAAAGTTTTAAATGAAAACCTGGAGAATTTAACCCAGCCTTTCCTATTTTTTTAAAATGGGGAAACCCTAAAATAACTTTATGTCTTAGGGAACCCCTTCTATAATTACTACATCCCAAACTCACAGTACATTGACATTGTGATTGGTCCATGGGTACAATGCCTCTTAAATTACTGGCTATTGGGAAGACTACCCCCTTAGAGATAGCCAAAAAGATCATTGGGGACACTGACCCAACAACCTTGATAAGAACCCCATGGAACCCTGATTGAGAAACACTGATTTAACCCATCATACAAGTTACATATAAATTGTTGTATATAAAAATATTATTAACTACATATCCCTTCACAAAAAAGCACTTTATTTTGATATCTAAGTTCTAATAATGGTGTTAAATGTGTGATGGATCCACAATTAAAACGAATTTGGGGGAAATTGATTCAGTGGAGTTCAATTAGAATGATTAGTATCTTAGCTTAAAATAAATAGCTAGAGTTTATCAAATTGTTTATTGGTCCAAAATGTTGTAATCTTGACTAAAGCGTCCATTCTTTTGGTATACTATGGTCATGTGTGTTGGCTCATTTCTCACCTCAATACTAATAAAAGTATCAAACTTTCAATCTGCTTGTACTCCTTTTCTCTCTACAACATACATAATATTTTCCTGCCTATCTTGCAACCTGTGTGAATAAACTTATAATAGGTAACACGTGCTGGGGATGCTGAAAACCCACATGACTCTCCGTAGCTTAGGCAGCATGTAGCCATCTCATTAATTTTTGTTCTGGGTGTTATAAAAAAAAATTCACCTCTCCTAATAAAAAAATTACCATTGGTGCCAAAAGTGCATTTTTAATTTATATTTTGTGCAAAAGATTTTGTACATAATATATTAATATTAATTAAAACAGTATGCCAACATATTACGCAGTGCTGTACATTAAACTGGGGTGTAATATAGGTATTATTTATGATAGTCCAGGGCAGAGTGATGTTTTAATATACCTTTCACAATGCTGTTTTTACGTATACAGAATAGATGTTTATTTGTTTCATCTCTGACAGCTGCATCTTCTGACGCACATCTTTACCTTTGCTGAAATAATTTGTATGCAGGATATAGCAGCAGATAATGACAAGCTGATACTTCATTTTTCATGGCCATCAGAGCTACATGTCTGCTTACTGGTAAATCTGTAGATACATGAAGTGTAATAGGCTTTAGCTACAGTTCTATAAATAGGATGTCAAATACAGAACCGTTGATAGGGAAAACACTAAAAGAAACCAACAAGGTTTCAGGAGGGAATAACATTTTTTTAAAGAATAATGTTAGAACAAAAGGTCAAGCTCCATGGCTAGAGGGTGACAGGTGGGCATGTGTAGGGTCAGAGAGATTTATAAAGAAACCTGAAATCATGTTCTGCCTGTGGTGAAACTAAAACAACAAAGCCAACACACAGAACAAAAGACAGATATATTGGTTTTCTAAAGATTCATATACTAGAGGCACATGGGCAAATCATCTTTCAGGCCATGTGTGTTGTGTGTTCTGCATTTTGAATGACTTGTAAGATAGTTTTATTAGAGTGCACAACTCAATAAGGCTAAAAGCAATGTCCATGACCAGAATAACTATTCACCTTTCCTGATTAGAACTGTGCTCTGATTGGCTGCTAATGGCTTGCAGCAGTTTAGTTTTTTCATTTATAGAGTATAGACAAATTCTATGTCACACAAAGCATTACTGAACTCTGCTGCCAGCTTGTCTGGAAGCCAATTAATTGATTTAAAGGGAAACCTGAGCATCTGGAATATCCTAAAAAATACAGTCAGTGTTTTATTTGAACTGAAGCTGCGAGAGCAAAACTGCATCCCTTACCCATATTTCTGGCCACAATGACTTTGCTATCCAAATCATCATTATATTTATCTGAATAAAATCTAACCTAGCTATATATATATTTAGTGACATTGTAAAGGTGTAAGTTAACCAAACAATGAACTTATTTCTTGTATCAGTTCGGTAAGTACGAAAAAAATACCACTTTACCAATTACCAGTAAGAACCAGGATTTCTGTACTGAGAGTGCATACTGATATCTCAATCTTAGGTTAAGAGATGAGTAATGGGGGAACTCTTTAGTCTTAACACCTGGGGTGTAGTCCTAAAAAAAGAAGAGGGGGCACAGTAAAAGTACCCACCCCACTACGCCCGTGCCCATGTGTCACTCAATGGGGAAGAAACTTCCCCCAGAATGACATCATGATACCAGAACAGGTATGAGCCTGCAATGGAAGAGTGGGCGGGTTGTTTTCAGAGAGACAACCCGCCCACTGCCCTGAGCCTGCAATTCCGGGAGACATGATCCGCGGCTTTGACCAGTGCGCCCCCCCAGTGGGGTCCTTCTTCTGACCCTGTGGGGGGGCTGGACCAGCCAGAGCCATGGACCACCAAAGATTTCAAAATATGAGTGGGCACGCTTGCCCATTCCTGATAAAAGTGAGGGCACAGCGTTCACACCGGTGCCCACCCCACTACACCCCTGCCTAACACACTTCCTATCATTGCAGGGGTCAGGCGTATGTAACATTAGGAGTGCAGTGGTTGGGTGTATGTAATATACATAATACAGGGATCAGGGGCAAGGGTCACTGGAAATGTGGCTTCCTGCCTCAGGTGAACAAGGAAGAGATAAAATAAAGGGTATAAATATTTTGCTTTAAATGAGTAAAAAATGGACTTGAAAGTGTTTTTTGGGGATTTTCCTGGGCACAGTTAGAAGGGGATGGGAGATAATCCTAATGATATGAAGGAGATTTCAGATCTATGATATTTAGAAAAAGTAGCTTATCTAGAAGGGATGAGGAAGGTTAGGAAAAGTCTCAATTAAAAAATTGAGTTATCTTAAAATAATTACTGCAGCCCAGATCATTAGACTTCTTTTTCAGAAAACAGTTTTTAATGCTAATGAAGAATTATTATTTTTAAACTTGCACCAAACTGACTGGTAATCTAAAAAAGAAAATGATCTCCTTTAATTATGTAATTAAAGATGACACTCAAATTTAGAGACAAAGCCTTATTTTTACCCGCACGCATAAGTGAAACTTCTACTGTTATAAAAATAATCTTGCACTCGCATGTGTCATCCTTGATCTGCACCTAACCAAAAATTCAATATTTTCATCTTACCAGAACAAGTGATTTGGTCGTGCAGAACTGTGCAGGTCTTATCACTGGAAAAGCAACCTTCTTTGCTGCAGCTGAGCGCAATAAAGCGCTGGTGCATTCTCCAGATACAGAGTGCCCACCAGCTGTAGAACACAATACATGACTCCCTACCTGAACAATGGCCGCAATCCCTATCTCTGTCTTACTGATGACAATTCTTATTTCTCAACTCGCAGACTGTGCAATTACTAAAAAAATGTTTTTCTCTGTGTTTTTCTGTTTTGGGTTGCACATAGATGCATTGGTAAGGTGTAGCTTTTCAATAATGAGATTTTAAAACTAATATTTTTGGCCAACAGTGTTTGGAATAAAGTTAGATAATCTTAAAGTAGTGTAATTATGAGATTTTGTTCTTATTAAAGTTGTCTGAGCCAAAGAATTTATTAAGTTTAATAGTTTTACTACCAATACCTTTTTTCTGATTTTGTTTTGAGAATCATTCTCCAGTTAATCCCCAAGAAACATTTATATGTATATGTATGTTCCCATACCCAAGACAATATTGTGGCAGTGAATTTAGCATTTCATAAAAATATGATTCATATAGAAAGCCAATCAAATCTCTGAGTGGAAAAACAATATCTAAGTTTCCTGTATATTAGTTTCTAGTTTCTGGTCAACATTGTGTCTCTGGTGCAGGGGAGTATTATCATTATCATTATTAAACAGTATCACAGTAAAAAGTATACAGTAGAAAATGATGGAAAGACACAGACAGTGGCACAGGAAGAGGGGAGGACCTTGCCCGAAAGAGCTTACAATCTAAGAGTTGAGGAAGCAGCATACAATAGGATGGCATAAATAGGTATTCCTTGCTCTGCACAATTCCAGCTAACATAACCTATACAATACTTAAAAACCTAATCTAACCTTAACATTAATTTCCCATTGCCACACTTAATAGAGTTTAAAAAGCCAAAAAGGTACATTTGTTTAATGTGGGTCGCATTCCAAAATGCTTTATTTAAGTGAAAAGACAATGGCAATGCAACACAAAAAATCAAATAAAAAAAGGAAAAAAAACTCTAAAACCTCTAAAAAAGATCTAAAACCCGAAAAAGTTAACTTGCCAAAATACATCTTTATTAAAGCAAAGCAAGAGGTAAAGTAGTACATTCTACCTAAAAATTCCAATGTACAAAACAAATACTATATGTTTCCCCGTCGCAAAATCAATTTCATGAAAATCACCATGCTCATTCTTAGTCACACATACTTATCTAGGTTTAAATAATCAGACTTACTCTCATATTACTGAAATCTCCAACAATTCACAAATCACAATTACCATTAGCATAGATGTAAAACAATGGGGCACATAAAGGGCGTTATTTATTAAGACTTCCCAAGATTAGAGATGATAGACTATCATGGGAGTGATCCAGCAAATCCTGAATGGATTTGTTCCAGGATTGATAATCTTTGACAGCTAAAAGCAAATGATTTTTAGGAGATCCATTCCAGATTTTCTGGATCACCCACGTTCTCTTGTGATAATCTATCGTCTCCAGTTCACCAGTTCCATCTCTTCGGTAGTGATGTATGTAGTAATTATTAGTTGTTGTTTTTTTTTTTTACAAAACTGATTTTAAATTTACAACTTTGCAAATTTCTTTCAAGTTAAAACATCATTTTGTTGTGATCCAATCACTTTCAGTTTCAGAATTTCAGTTCTACTCCAGCATGCCATAATTTTGTGTTACACTGCTGTCTTTTCTTTTTTTTTTTGTATTGGTTAAAACTATAATGCTGTGGTCTACAACCTTTTGCACGCCGTGGACCACTAAATGCACGGACTCCTGACCGCACATGCATCACTTAAAGGGGAAAAAACTTCCCCCAGAGTGACCTCATGATGCCAGATCTCAGCCACTCTCACATCACAGGTCTGAGCCTGCGATGGGAGAGTGGGCAGGTTGTGTTCAGAGACACAACCTGCCCACCACCCTCAGCCTACTGGAGACGTGGTCCACGGCTCTGGCCGGTGTGCCCCCCCAAGCGGAGTCCTTCTCCTGACCCTGCTGGGGGGTGCACCTACCAGAGCCACGGCCCACCTGTCAGACGGACAGGGGGTTGGGGACCTTCGCGCTAGTGAGTTTAAGATAAAGTTGGGATGGGAAGGTGCTTTTGCATCAGAAGATATAGAAGATTCTGGGTGTTACTAATATGGCATGGAAAGTAAAACTGGAGAATCTGGAGTTGGGTTATAAGGCTGTCATAGACAATATCACCAAACAGTAGTAATTGTGAGCCTACTTGTGTTTATGCTATGGAGAAGTGCAGGAGAGGCAAACTGCAGACATTTTCAGTTCCTGTGTATTAGAAAGAAAATATTGATAAATGTTTTCCATCCTGTCCAATTTTCTGTAAATGGTGGCCATTGGATTTTCAGAAAAATATATGGAAAAATGATAGTTTAACACATTTCTATAAGTGGAAATCAACTAGATGTGAGCTAGCATTCATCTTAAATTTGTAGGTAATATCAGGTTACAAGACATTGTTGAAGATATTAACCTATATATTAATGTTAGGGCCATGAGACCATTCCAGATATCTGATAATCTTAGAAACAATAAAACCAGGAATGTTACCTGCAGCTATTATTATAACACTCCCTCTCCTGCTATAAATATTTAATCTTCGTTCCATTTTTCTTACATGCAATTAATTATATGACATAAAAATTTATTTCTAAAATTAACAAAGCACTAATGAGTGCCCTGAGTATCAAGTAAATTATTGTGGCACTTTTATATTCAGAGTATCTTCCAATCTTATGTTTTTTAACAAGGAAAATAAATGAGCTGTATTGGAAGTTTTTTTATATTGATTAGCAGGTCTTCGTTTAGAAGATTTTACTGAATGAGTTTGGCAGGTTTGGGCAGCACCATGAATGCAGTGGGATTGGGATCCTGGATATGACACCCTGTAGGGGTGCTACCAAAAGTTGTTCTACAGTTGTATATTTAGATACTCTTGTGAAAAGATACTGGTGGGTTGGGTGGCATTTTATCCAAATGATTTAGTGTATATATTGCTAAAACTTTTTTTCTCTTCGTGTAAAGTAGGGAAAGAAGGATAAGAACTAGTTTTTATTGCCGAACGTGTATGTGTGAGGCACTGATTTTTTTTTTTAACCATGTCCTGCATAAAAAAAGACCAGTTCAGTATGGAACAGACTAGCTACTGGTCTACTGGAAAATAAGTATGTACTGTCACCCTAGGACGTGAAATGTTTTAAAAGGACATAATAAAGAAAAAATAAGAAACAGAACTGATGTTACAGAAACATGGTACAGAAATAACATATTAATTTCAGTGTTTGGATTTAGAATACATTATAGATTACATTTTAGTTTACATTAGATTTAGATACATTTTTGTTACCTCCTGCATGGAAGAAAAGCCTGAATATATAAAGCCAAATCTTGCTCTAAAACCCGGTGATTAGACATAGTGGGAACTATCCAAATGCTTTCCCTGAGTCAGCAAAGGCTTAATAGCACCAAAAAACAGACAATGATCTAGATGCTGTTCAACATTCCTGCAAGCTACGATGTACTGCACAGAACACACAAGAGGTCAAAAGAAATAATCACATTGCCTTACAATAGTAACCCGTGTAGGTTATGTTAGGGGAAGGACCTTATGCAGGAAGAGTTATTAATCTGGAATATCAAATGAATGTCTGTATCATAAAATCTCTGGATGTTCAATTTTAATAATACGTAGATGACCTTTTTTACATTTAAATTGAAAATATCATTAAGAATTAAACCTAAGAAATTGTTATATATATTAAAGAAACAGCTAATAATAAGGCCTTTCTTGAAAAATGTCTTATCATTGCATGTTGTCCCTCAGGCTCTCACAGCCCTGCAGCAATTGCCTAAGGCTCATAACATACCCTAAGTGCGCATTATGGAATGATATCCTTATTTGTTTAACCCTGTCTTGCAAGTTACTGCAAATCAATTCTTTTTGGATGTTTTTAATGAGAAATTTGAGGAATTTTATAATCCTTTCATATATACTACAGGTACTGGCAAATAAAAAAGTCAGCAATATTCTTAAAGATATATATCTATTTATTGTATTTATTTGTATACTGAATTTTTAACATATTTCATGGGATGCAAATCATACTGAACAAATCACATTGGTCATTTCCATCTAAGGGGCATACCGGCTGTGGATTAAGGGCCTTGGGTTCATATCACTTCTTGGTCCTCAAGACTAGAAGAATAGGCAGTGGTCTCTAAGAGCAGAGGTACCCACCCCCAGGTCTGCTATCTGCTATCAGTGGGCCATGGCTATCTCACAGGTGGGTGCACCGGCCACAGCCGCGGACCACGTCTCCTGCAGACATCACAGGCTCAGGGCTCCAGAGAGACAACCTGCCCACTATCCTATTGCAGGCTCAGACCAAATGGTAAATGGAGAGTGGGAGGGTGAAATGGGGACATGTGAGTATGGCAGGTTTAGTTCCACTTCCGGTGTCATAACTCTTTTATTGTAATTCAGCAATATTCCAGTTGCAGTGTCTCTGACTGCTCCCAGGACTTATGAAGGATTCTTTAGTACATGCCCACATAAAGTAGTATACACTTACCTATTTTGGACTGGAATGTGGCCAATGATGATTGGAGCAGACAAATTCTACTGACAGAAAGAACCTACAGAACCCGAAGGTCACATCTGTTGGGGTGCTGCAATAATTTGCATGTTCTCTGATTTAACAGAGAAATGGGAAGACCGTAGCATACGATGGGTGAAGGCATCTGCACATGTATAAAACACCACCTAATATTATAAGTTTAAACAATATGTACTAGGAAGCCTTCAATGATTGTCAACCTCCATCTCCGTGTGAATAATTTAGTCTAGCAGTACTATTTGAGACAGCATGGGGTCTACTTTACATGCAGAACTACTTTCCATTTGAACAAACCACCAAACAAGAGAAAGAAAAAATGGTTTTAGATTTCCTAAACTATAAAAGTGTTCTAACATTTCATAAGATTGACAAAACTTGTCAGGCTTTTAGCTGTGAGATGTCACAAGTCACAAGTTTTTACATGAATCGACCACTTCTAAGAATGTTTAGGAGTGGTCTTGTTAAAGGAGACACACATTTAAAATGCAGATTTAGAGAAGGTACTAAAGGTTAATTTTTAAATAGGTTACTAGGTAAATATTTGCTGCAGCGTACATAAAAAGGTGATAATTCATAGACATCTGCATTTGGGAGGGCGCTCTGTCTAGTGAAAGTGCAGGTCATAGTCTCATACATATACTTCTATACATGAAATAACCTCTAACATAAGAGCAGGGGTGTCTCGTTCTTGAGGGAGTCACCTCACAATTGCTAAGGCACAGCACAACTTTCTCTGTGCCAGTCCCACCCCCCCTGTGCCATGGTGGTTTTGGAATATGGCATGGTGGATTATGGCTGGAATGTGTACCTGGGAGTTGTGGATTTTGGCACGGGGGTCTGACTGAAATACGGACCAGGGTGTTATGAATTATGGTCCACTTACATAAACATGAAAAAACAGTAAGGAAACTGCAACTGACAACATTAACATGACTGTTTACACACATCTGCAGTGTACTAGCACCCATTTGGTGGTAACTATGCCCATATGGGCATGGAGGTTTTATGGCTGGAATGTTGACTTGGGTCCATTATGGATTATGTTATTATGAAAAGTGGGGGTTATGGCTGGGATG
Organism: Pyxicephalus adspersus; assembly: GCF_032062135.1. NCBI lineage: Eukaryota > Metazoa > Chordata > Amphibia > Anura > Pyxicephalidae > Pyxicephalus > Pyxicephalus adspersus. The sequence goes on along the minus strand of NC_092862.1, from coordinate 121,706,632 downwards.
TGGGCCTGGGGCCAGTGGTTTTGGAATATGGCATGGTGGATTTATGGCTGGAATGTGTACCTGGGGGTTGTGGATTTTGGCACGGGGGTCTGACTGAAATACGGACCAGGGAGTTATGAATTATGGTCCACTTACATAAACATGAAAGAAAAAACAGTAAGGAAACTGCAACTGACAACAATAACATGTGTGACTGTTTACACACACCTGTAGTGTACCCGCACCTTTTGGTGAAACGCCACGCCCATTTTCACAGCAGCCACGCCCACATTGTACTGCAGCAATGCATAGGTAGGACCCAATTTTCCCCCTTCGCCTTTTTTGATTCATTTTCTTGAGACACCCCTGCATAAGAGAAATAAAAATTTGAAAAACCTTACATACCAATATTTAAAGATTTAAAGTTAAAAAAAAGTCAAAATCATAGACAAAAATGTAAAATTGTACATTGAAGCCTACCATTCAATAAACGCAAGAAGGACCTGCTTTAATCAGGCAGGTTTTTATTGCAGAAAGGACCAGTCAATGTTCCTTCTACAATAAAACATACTTACCCGCCTCATCGCTGTCTTCTTCTAAAAAATATTGATTTGTGCAAGGACAGATTAGTGTAGGATGCTGGAATGGGCTGGCTATCCTGGCATCCCCTGAGGCCACCAGGAAGGAATGCACTCCCCTGTGCATGCATGGGAGTTTTGTCATCATGGCTCAGTCAGTCAGGTTGGCCGAAGATCAAAACCAAAAAGAGGGAAAGTAAGAAGATGGCGGAACCCAAGACACAACGAGTACAGATGTTAAGTTTGTCATCCCTTTCCCTTATGTTGAATATACCCCTACGTCGTTCCCCAGTTCCTGTGTGACCTCTCCCCCTTTTACTCACCCTTTATCAAAAAATTAAATAACATTTTTAAAATTAAAAAGATTGTGATCAGAAAGGTAACGGTATTTGATTGCAGAAGAGACATTACCTGTCCCACCTGATCGCGATTTCTATATTTCTATCTTTATATTTACATACTTATTCTGCCAGTAATGCACTTCCTGTCCTCGGGCAAAAACACATACTCACTGTACTGTGTCCATGGAGGAATAGTGAAGTCCTAAAAGAGAATGTGAGGTGGGACTACAGATAACCTTTCTCCTCTTGGCATTGCCATAATATTTATGGGAGAGGGATTGTTCTGTAGTTCAGAATGGTGAACTGGGCAGGTTTATAAAATGGTTTGAGATAGCATTGCCGAATGCACAGAATGTTACAGGTTTACTTTTTCTGGCAGGTATTTTTTAATTTTTTTGCATTGATTCAACACATATAACAAAATCCTTTCAATGTTATATTTAACAGACCATAAAGGAGCAAATAGGAGAAGTTTATTGTTAGAGTTTACAAACACTTTAAGCTTTTTATTATTTATTTAGGAGGGCAATCCACATAGAACATTTATCCCCTGCTCATTTAAAGGATTTGTTTACAACGTTTCTACTAACTGATTTTTTAATCTAATGAAAAGAATAATCATGGAAGAACAAGCAAATTAACAGATGTATGAGAAAGATCATTTCTCTCTCCCTTCATCTAGAGAGACATTGATAGGGCTGCCTTCCATGGGTAAAGGATGGAAGACCAGGAAAATAAAAACTAATTTAGAGACTGAGCAGATAAGAAATTCTTCACTTATCAGTTTCTTCTCCATCTCCCCATCACCGCGTGTGACCATTTCTAGAGACACCTCAGTGCTGGTGTCCCCAAGACAAATGGCGCAGATGAAAATACTTGCCAGACACCGGTTCCATTTAATGAAATAGATAAACCACAATAAGTTATTACAAAACAAGGAACGGGAGCATTTGGTATTGCAAAATATTACTACAGCTTTTATTTACTCCACTCCAGTAAATCAATCCCAATGGAGGTTTGAGTTTATGAACTATTATTGTGTGCTGCTAATTTACATATCAAGCCACTGGATGTATCCAGCTATGTCCCCTGGAAGGCTTAGCACGAGTACGGTTTCCTCTTCAGAATCAGATGTTGCCGTTTACATGAAATAAATTAGCTTGCTCTTCTCATCAAGATTCCCCCGTATTTATGCCTGCTTGATACAGGAAGGCAAGAAAGATGTTTTGCATGCAAATCTAATATGTCGGAGGAAAAAGACGGCTTTTCCCTACTTTGGTTAGCAATTGAAAATACACCCTGAAGCCACGCTACTATCAATTCTTTATGCCCCGTAATCAGTTTTTAAACCATGTATAATAAATGAAAAAAAAAAGTTTTATGAGATATGCCTGCATGGTGATATCCAGGAAAACTAAAGCACTAATGCTAGATATTAAATCCGGATGCATCGTTTAGTGGTAAAAGAGGGTTGGCTTTGGTTAGGTGACGGGATGTATTAGCTGCTCGTCTGCAGTGAAATCAATTATACTTTTAACTGTTTTTAAAAAGCATTCGAAAAAGATAGATTAGGTGTGTTCCTCGTTGAAACAGGACACAATATTTAGTCATAAATATGCTAAATGAAAAGCGAATTACCATTGTTTTATACACTATGTGAATAAGAAATGGCGTTTTATAAATGTTTGGACCTGCAGCAGAAAACATTTGTTTCCAAGGGTTCCAGACAGCCTACTAGCAATAACACATACTGCGGTTCCGTTCAGCAGTAACAATTCCCTCCTTGGGCATTATAATTTACCCTTGTATAGGGGGAGTTTATCTGTAAATTGGATTCATTTTAAGGTTTTGCTAAAGGCAGGTATCCAGACATTGAGTAACTACACAAATATTCTATATTGTTGTATGATAAGCTATTCATTTAAAGCAGAAGTTCATGCAGATAAAAGACACAGTTCATGCAGCTTGCTATCCAATAGTAAATCTTTTCCTTTTTACATGCAGCTAGTTTCAGTACTTCATTGGAATAAAAATAGGAATTCAAAAAGTTACCAGGAAGTCAAAGTTTTAAGCAAAGGAGATATAAAAAGTAATCTGCTCCTGGTGGATTTTGTTCCTTGTTTACACTGAATGGTGTATCGTCAGTGAAGTGCAGACCCTGGCTTTACTCTTGGCACCACCAAAAATAGACCTAGCAGCCAGTGAAAATGTTACTCATCAATTGCACTGGTTGACTGGGATTCCAATGGACCAAGAAAGGCTGTTGGAGAAGACAGAGGTTTTGGGGGATGCTGCAGGTACTAAGAAAAAGGTATTGTGCCATAATCTGCAAGTATACTTTGAACCCGAATCCCGCTCCCGGACTTGTACATATGATGCCTTATAAATTCAAGCATTTGATGATGATGTCCCTACATCATGTACTGTTATACTATATATGAGGGGATCCCATAACTTGACCATTCTCAAAAACTTTGGAAATAGTAACTTCCAAATCAAGCCTTATAAACCTACATACACTACCTACATACATTTCCATCTCACTATTACTAAAATTATTTTTTTCCCTTGAATCAGCCACTTTTTTTTCTCAGAATATATATGAGTGACCTAATACTCAGCTGC